>NC_040012.1:13600055-13900055 GCF_000972845.2 Larimichthys crocea
TTTATAAATTATGCTTCAGGGAAGTAAAACATTTACTTGATTAGATTGCTTTACTGATTCGCCACCTTCTTGAAATAATAATATAATATGAATCTGTCATAAATAAATAAATAAATATAAATATAAATATCAATCTTATATCTTAGATATCTATATATCTCTTATATATTATAGATATATATATATACACACACACACACACACACACACACACACACACACACAATATTAAAGTACTACACTACAGGTTTTTTAATTTCCTGTAATGGTTTGTCAATAGTCGCCTTCAGGCAGGTCCTGCGTATACGTCCATGATTAGTTATGAGCTAAAATGTGACGATAAAATGGATGGTTAAAAAACTGCTGCAGTGGCTCTAAACAGGAAATATTAACAAGAGAAATGTGGATCCGGAGTGTTTCCACCAAATAATCCCTGAAAGCTTCTTGAATCGGTTCATGATTCAACAAAAGTCAACAATAAATAATCTCATTATTAGGAATAAAGCTGTTTCCTGTGTGAACTGTCCCGAATAAGGTCGGATCACGTTGAGGGTGGTACTTGGACAGACGGATGTTTTTGTAGTTATTTCAGTTATCCTGATTTCAGCAGGACAAGTTGTTTGTTCACGTGACATTTAGTAATTGCAATAGCCTAAACTTATTTTCCTAGTCAAAACATATATACATGTATTTTTGGAGAGGTGCAAATAATTAATATAATATACAAACAAAACAAAAATCACAGACTGCTAACCCCTCTGGGCACGTCTCTGTCACATCTATTTTTTCCTGGTTTATGTGCGTCTAAGTATGGAAATAAGTTACATAGTCAAATTATTTCCCGTTTGGATTTTTTTTTTTTTCCCCACTTGGAGGTTTGCACAGCGTATTTTATTTTTAAAATCGGCTACGCTGTGCAAACTAGAAGAACTGCAATAAGCTCTGGCGGCTGCAGCACACG
This sequence comes from Larimichthys crocea, assembly GCF_000972845.2. Lineage (NCBI taxonomy): Eukaryota > Metazoa > Chordata > Actinopteri > Sciaenidae > Larimichthys > Larimichthys crocea. Next base: position 13,601,017 of record NC_040012.1, read on the forward strand.
CGGTTCCTGCTGGATTCGGCCATTGTGCTAGTAAATATTTGTTAAACACGCTCTAAACTTTTCTCTGCCCCTTCTGGCCGAGAGAGTAATGACACAAAAACTGTCATTGTGTGTTTCTGATGTTTTACTCCACCGTTCTAGTACTAGCTTCTCCTTCCCTACACTTCCTTCACCCTTCAGCCCCGGCAAACCAATCACTACTGGTTGAGATGTCACTATTGATGTTGCAGACACCAGATTTAAAAACTCTTCTATGTCCTGCAAATGTTTACCAGGCGGTGATTGATCAGCATTGTGTGAAATCATTTAGCGAGGGCTTGGATTTAGTCCTGCACTGCAGCTTTAAGCAAAACACGCTGCATAAGTAAGTTGAGTGAAAACTGCATCACGGTGGCGTCACACTATAACAGTGTGAGTTATAACAATCTTTTTTTTTCTTTCTTCTCATATTTGCAGAACTTCAAGGAAGAATGGCCGAAACCCAGACACTTAACTTTGGACCAGAATGGTAAATAAGCTGACATGACTTCTTGATTTAATCTTAGAGAAAATGATTTGTAGGTTGTGAAACTGTTTTTCTGTCGAGGCCCTCAGTGTATGTTTTCCATACATGTTCAGGCATGCAAATTGCCACCTCAGCTTTTGGCGTCGTCTCCCCTTACCCTGTCCCTTCTGGCTTTTTACCACCCCTTGTCTCTCTCTCTGCAGGCTCCGTGCCCTGTCTGGAGGTGGAAGCAGCAGCGGCGGCGGCGGAGGTGGAAGCGGCTGCGCGGTTGCCTCGCCACCTCTCTCACCTGCATTGCCAAAGTATAAACTTGCAGACTATCGCTACGGGAGAGAAGAAATGTTAGCACTTTATGTAAAGGATAACAAGGTAGGTGAGCCTGTAATGTCTGCATCATAGCTGTTGATGCAGGCGTGCAGTGATTTGCATACAAATGACATTACTGCTGAGATTAGATTTACATCTTCTTTACTCTCAACAATAAAGATTGTGACTGAGATTGTGATTTCCCTCCTGCAGATCCCTATAGACCTACATGATAAGGAGTTCCTGCCCATATTGCAAGAGGATCCCTTGCCGCCTCTGGCACTTGTGTCTTTTACAGAGGAGGAACAGGTAAGTACATGCCACAGTGCAGTTTCTGCTTATTGTCATCTATTGGTTTATATTTTTTACAATTAAACTTCCAAATAGAGAACAAGCAGATAATAAAGCTGAGAGCCTGCTTTCTGTCCCCTCTCTCCCCTCCCCCTGTTTTGTATTTGCAGAGAAATTTTTCCATGTCTGTAAACAGTGCAGCTGTACTTCGGCTGACAGGGCGAGGAGGCGGGCCGATAGCAGGGGCACCAAGAGGCCGAAGTACCTCAAGGGGTAGAGGTAAGAATTAAGATCCTGCATGAACGCGTTATGTTTCCTTTTTCATTTCAAGGATAAGTAGCTGCAAATATGAGCTCTTATATTAGCTGTTCTGTCCGTGACCACTACTCCACCACTAATTCAGCCACAGCTTGAGACAAGCGGTGTAATATTAGCGCTCTGTAGGTGTTGTGCTTACTCGGCGTACTCTTCCCCAGCTGCTTGAACTCGTGAGTGATGTGCCTCAAACATGTTTGAAACTGGATGGCTTGTGGTACACAGACACACACACACACGTGGTCTGACACCTACACATATCCTCCAGTCAGCCAAAGCTGCATACACTCGGTCAGCAATTGTTTAGAGAGGTTCAGTATGCAATGACGCTGGTTTAAAGGGTGCTACAAGCTGTGCGTGAACCTTTTCTGAGCTGCCTGAGTTGAAGTTTGGTTGAGAAACCTATATGTTACTGGATATAAATCACGGAGAGGATACATGCATCGACAAACCACAAATGTCAGTTTGTTGTACATCTTCTGGATCAAAGGGAAAGTACAGCATCATGATTCAGCAGATTTGTGCGTGGTGCTAGTTCAGGTGTGTGTGTTCGCTTGGTAAAGAAGGTATTTAAAATTCATGGTTTGTTAGCTGCGGAACGTTGGTATAAACCTTCTCATCATCTGTAGTGAAGCGTAGATGTTTTGTTCAGCCTGCTGCTGATGTTTGAACTACATTTGGTACTCCACTGCACAGTGATAAATATCCTACCTAAGCCTTTGCAGTTGCATGCAGTCATTAGCAACCAAACCTCTCTGGGTCATATCAGGTCATGTCAACCTGTGATTGATTTCCAGGCCGGGGAAGAGGAGATGGAGGGTTTTACCAAAGAAGTTTTGACGATGTGGAAGGTTTTGGTCGCGGAGGGAGGGAGATGCATCGCTCCCAAAGCTGGGAAGAAAGGTATTAAAATACCCATTTGTGGTGTCAAGTTTTGTTGCTACCCATTTACACATGCTCAATATGGGTTTTTGCTCAACTTCACATAATGTGTGGTTTTGTTTTTCTCACCAGGGGAGATAGAAGGTTTGAAAAGCCAGGTCGAAAAGACCCAGGTTGGTGTAGAATTTCGTTGCTTAAATAATAAATACATGATGGTTCTCATTGGCACATACACTGGCTTATCTACTGTTTGCTCTGTCTATCTAGTCGATGCTGCTCCAGGACATTTTCAGATGAATCACGGTGAGTAAAAGTTTCGTTTCTCTGTATTCCCTACAGAGGAATAATAACACAAGACAGGCAATACAAAGCTACTCATCACAAATGTATGCCTGTCAAATAAAAGCAAGTTAAAAAGACCATAAAATAAAATTCAAGGACATTGAGTACAGAGCTGAGCCGCCTTTAACAGACTTTTTAAAGTTGTTGTTTTTGTAAGTGCTGATGGAGCTGCAGCTCATCACATCATCAGACAACGTTTTCCACTGATTTGTGGATTTTACAGAAAAGGCTGACTGCCCAAATGCTGTGCAGCGAAATGCTCTGTTACCGTGTCGTATAGAGGATATTCTAATTGAATTTAGTAGCTGTAAATGACATCTGAGTGAGTTTGCTAATCTGGCTTTAATATCAACAATCAATATCATGACGACAGCTTTATCTTTAACCATCCCTCTCCTACACTACTCTGTGCAGCCCGAAGCAACTATGAGGACGGCGTGACAGGCCTACCGAGGAAGCATGAGTTCACGCGCGCAGAGAGTGAAAACTGGCGTTCTTCCCGTGACGATCAGAATGGTGAGGATGATGAGGGGGGCTGGCGCCTGGCGGGGTCTCGACGGGACGGTGACCGGTGGTGCCCCCCGAGCCCAGGTGGGCACTGCATTGACCACATTACCTATACTTTTACCTTTGATACTCAGATAAATGTGCTTGTAACCTTTGAACTGAATGCCCTAATGCACATGTTCAAAACTTGTTTGTTTTTGTACGTGGAGAAGTTCACAATCCCTCCTTGAAGAAGCAACGTTAGATCATGAGATTAAGATCGGTTGTACAAAGCTAAGTATTTCTGCATTTTCTTCAGATGGTCCTCGGTCAGCAGGGTGGCACCCAGATCAGCGTCGCCGATTCCCGTTCGATGCGAGAGAAGACGAGCGTGGCTACAGGAGGCCAAGGTCAGGCAGTGGCAGCCTGGAGGACGAGAGGGACAGCCTGCCAGAATGGTGCCTGGAGGATGCAGACGAGGAGGCGGGCACCTTCGACTCGTCAGGGGCCTTTCTCTCACTCAAGGTAAAACAAGAGTGGAGGAAGAGTTTTGAATGAATCAGGGAAGCATTGATGTGACATGTATTTATATAAATGCACGTTGCTGTAATTGTGTTTTGTGTTGCGTCTTCAGAAAGCTTCCAAGGAGCCAATCCTGGAGGAGGCGGAGCTCGACTTCAAACCCTTGGAAGAGTGTGAAGAGGGCTTGGAGGAGGAGGACGGTCAGCCCAAGGAGACCAAAGAAACAGAAACTGAGGCCAAGAGAGAGGCTGAACGAAAAGGTAACTTCGATACACAGAGAATGTGTAACCTTTTTAATGTTGTTTGATAGGTGTGTGTATATATAATAGTCAGAAGTCAGATGAGCTTTGTGCAAGAACTATCTAAGAAGAAGTCTCTACACACTTCATCTACAGAAAAGCACCACTGAAGCTGGTATATAGTATCTTGCTAAGAAACACCTTATGCAAGCTGTGACACATCATCAAGGACACAAAAAGACAGAATAGATTATGGAAGATAAAATATTGATGGCAGTTTCAAAGAATCCAAAGCAGCTGATGTAAGTTTGAACCAAGAAAGGGAGAAAGGTGTCGAAGAGGTTCTTTTACTGCAACATTAACCATCAGAACTTCTTTTTAATTCAGAATAGTTATAGTCATGTTGGTGGTACTCTCATCTCATGTCTTACCCATTTTATTTTTGTCAGAAGAGGCTCCACCTGTTGCTCCCCCAGTCTCAGAGCCCCCTGCCCAGTCTCTGTCCCAGAGTCAGCCCAGCAGAACAGAAGAGTCTGAGAGGCCAGCTGAACGGCAGCCGCCCCTGGAGCTCCCACCAGAGCCCTGCAAAGTCCCCCTGCACATCCCCATGTCTAACAGCATGCTCGAGTCCCACATGGCCCACATTTCTACCACTCTCGCAGGTACGACTTAGGACTTCAGTTTGATTGTAGATAGGACAGTTGTTGTGATTCGGTACCTGGAAATCTCTTTAATATCTGTTTCTGTGCAGAAGTATCAGCTCCATCGCCCAGTGTCCAGCTACAGCAGCAGAAGCCAATGGAAGTTCCTGTGGTGATGAACAATCCTTTGCCCTTCCCTTCAAGTTTATTGGCGCCTATCGGCAGGCCCACCAGTCTACCACACGACACAGATGAAGACGAGGGACTGAAACACTTTGAGCAGGCAAGTTAGACTTTTAGCATGAAAATCTGTCCCGAGATGGTCAGGCTATCCTCAACTACAACTGTACAGTCATAAGATATTTTTACTTACTGAAAAGAAGAGCATGTTGTGAACGTTATGATACCAGATATCTGACTACCCTTCAAATGAAACCAATAAAACAAGCTGTAATACAATCTCTTTCCAGTAAAACAACAGCAACCAATTAAGCGACTGATGTCAGATTGTATTTCTTTAAACATGATTATAAGTAATGTAATATATTTTTAATGTTCCCCAGGAGGCAGAAAAGATGGTAGCATATCTACAGGATGGTGTGGTGGATGACGACAGACTTACAGCAAAGACTTCAGAGAAGCCCAAACCTTCGGGGCTGCCACTCACCCACGAGGCTGCTCTTAAGTGGTTTTACAAAGACCCCCAAGGGGAGATACAGGGTGAGTTTGGAAGAGGTTTTCTACCCTATACTGTAATGTAATGATCTAAATACCATGCACTCATTTGCCTCTGAATCTCCTCCTCTGCTCTCAGGTCCATTCAGTAACCAGGAGATGGCAGAGTGGTTTCAGGCTGGTTACTTCACAATGTCTCTGCTGGTCAAACGAGGATGTGACGAAGTATTTCAACCGCTTGGAGAGATCATGAAGATATGGGGCAGGGTACCGTTCACTCTAGGCTCTGCACCTCCACCTCTACAGGTGTGTTTGCTGAATGTGGCCTGTTTTGATTCCTCATGTCTGGAGATTTGCTTTGTAATCAGCACTAGTTGCCAATGCCAGCCATGACCTATAGGTGGTGTGGTAGTCCACTCTTTTTTTTTTTTTTAACCAGTAACATCATTTACCAGTTAAGTCAGTCTTTCATTGTCTTCCACTCTCTCTGACTTAATGCATTTTGTGGTTTTAACACTTGAGACGTTTTACTCTTTCCTGCAGATCTTCAAAGTCATTTGAAACTGTGACGTTTTCTGTTATCCCCCATTTATACTCTCGCTGCACGTGTCTCGGGCACGTCAGATAACCGTCGAACCAATGCTGCAGTTCACACAGATTAAATTGAACTAGTTCACGTTCACGCCCGGGCCTGTGTTATTATCTCCTACTCCTACCATAGTGTAATGATGTCAAGATGCAGTCTATGGCAACAGACACTCATTGTCTTATCTTCCCTAATGCAGACATGACGTGACCTGCCTCTGTCTTTGTGATAACGGCAGCTAAAGTTGCACTGAAATCAGCCGTTTGTTCTGTGTCTGGAAAAAAAAAAAAACACTCCAGACATTTTTACACATATAATCAAATACAAGGCGCACCGAGCTGCTGTAGAGTCAACCAATGAATTATCTGCATGGATGGATGAGAAATTATTGATCTGTATGTGTGAGGGAGCAGTGTGAGTTACAGCCTGTGAAGATGAGAAAACGTTTGTCTCAGTCGTAGTTCATAAATACAATCCATTCATGTCCTAGGCTGTGGATAGTTGTTAGCTAAAGCTAGTTAAATTGTTATTGCTGCAAGTAAACTGCCTAAAAGTGTGAAAGTTATTATTCCTCTAGCAATCTGGCACTTACAACTTCAGGTGCATTAGGACCTGTTCATGCTAGATGTGAATCAAAGTGTCTTTAATGTCATTTGGACTTTATCTGAAGACAAGACAGCAGTAAAAGTAGCAGATGGAGAATCCTGCCCCTATTTTTATTTGAATAGAAGTTGTACTATTTATTTTGTTCCGACGTTGTTCTGGTGACAGTGGATTTGTTTGTTCTGACTGATTTCAAAATAAACTTTTACTGATCTGTGTCAACTACAAATGAAAACAAACACAAAACAATCATCTGCATAACTGAAGTTGATATGTAGCAGATGCTCCTTTTTAGTGGTAATTGCAGCCTTTGGTTAAAGTGGACGCTGCTCCAACTTTTGTCACATTACTCTGAGTGGGTGAACAGCAGTTTTGAGCATTAGGTGTTTCAGCTCAGATGTCCTGTTCTTTGTCCTTGACGTCCCATGTTTGATTCATTCTGACTGTGCCCTCTGTGCAGGGTGATGGTGATCAGGAGAGGTTGAAGAGGCAGCAAGAGCTCACTGCTCTCAACCTTTACCAATTACAGCAGCTCCAATATCAATACCTCCTCAGGTACGGCCAGCTCAGATCTGTTAATGTTCATGTGTCATGATAAAAATATCCAAACACACTCATTTATTTATTGTATTGTATTTTATTGTGTTTTTTTCTCTCATTCTTCCATCCATATTTCTTCCGCTGTTCAGGCAGCAGTATGCTCAGGCACTGGCCCAGCAGAAAGCTGCAGCTCTTAGCTCCGCTCCTCTTCAACAGCAGCAGCAACACCAACAGCAGATCAATCTGCTTCTACAGCAATACCAGGCTCTCAAGATAAGGTGAATAACACACACACACTATAACACAATCAGGTCTATCTCTAATACATTGGTGTCTGTGCTTCTGTGTAGAAATGTTACTGATTATTCTTGATGTTTTTGTAGAGCGTCTGAGAGCCTCCTACCTCCTGTTACTCGGTCCCTGTCTGTACCAGATTCTGGTTCTGTGTGGGAAATGCAGAACCCGTCCTCTCAGGCTTCCTGCACACCAAACCTCCAACAAGCTGCTCAAAGCAGTGAGTTTCTGCCTTTATTATAAATAATTCTTTCACAGATTAAAAAAAAAAAAATAGTCTGTATCTTGTCATAGCAGGTATAATGAATCATATCTTGTCGCACTCCACAGCGTGGGATGGCAGCAGCGTGTGGGATTTACCTATAGACTCCATGGCACAGGCTCCAACCATCGAGCAGATGCAACAGTTAGAAAAGACAAAGTCTGCAAAGGTAATTAAGTTTTTCTGCTCGCTCTTCTGTCTTTGTCGTAAAAATGACAATTTGTCTGAAAAATGTCAGAATTGTTGTTTATTTCTACATGATCTTTCTGTCATGTACAGCGTTTATTGATGGGTCACCAGATTTGTAAGATGAAACTGATTTCTGTCTGACATATAGGGAATTATTTCCTTCAGCAATGGCTGATGACAGAAACAGTGTAATTCAGACACCAGATATATTTCTTCATATTCGAAATAATTTGGGCCACAAAAGAATAACAGTTAAATAATTTTTGGGCCCTCTGCAGTCTACTTACATTGATAGTCATAAATACAATCATCACATACATTTCAATCTGGTTGAACTGTTTTGTTCTTCTACAAAACATTACTTTTTCATTTTTTTTGGCAAAGCCTTCACACAAAACACCATCTATCTGTAGAGATTACTTTCTAGAACCTGAAAGCATGAAAGACTGTTCAAAAATTTGGAGCAGTCCTCTCAACTGCACTGAATCAGACTTTTGAACGGCAGTGTACGATTAGTCCGAATCGTTCGACTGTCACATCTCTGCAAATACCATGAGTGTATTTTATTTTCTCCCCCGACAGTTGGAGTTGGAGAGACGTGAGGCAGAAATGAGAGCCAAACGGGAGGAAGAGGAGAGGAAACGGCTGGAAGAGGCCCTGAGGGCCCGACAGGAGGAGGAACGCAAACGTTTGGAAGAGGAGGAGCTGGCACGGCAAAAACAGGTGGAGCATTTTAACAAAATTGATTTTAAGCACTGAAAGCCCCCGAGCTTCTGTTTCATTGTGAGTCATTTCTCTCTGATGGTATTGATACTGACCCTGCGTTGTAAATCTTCAGGAGGAGGCATTAAGACGACAGCGAGAGCAAGAAGAGGCTCAGCGCAGACAAAGAGAGGAAGAGGAGAGACTGGCACAAGAGGAAGCTCTCCGTAGATTAGAGGAGAGGCGGAGGGAGGAGGAGGAGAGAAGGAAACGGGAAGAGTTCCTTCGCAAACAGGTGAGCTAATGAAAACATGTCATATACTTCACCACCTTTCCGGACTCGTGAATTGTCTTCCTAAATGCCAATGCCCTTTCTGCCTCAGCAGGAAGAGGAGCGCAGAAAGCAGGAGGAACTCGAAGCATTGAGGAGGCGCGAGGAGGAGAAGCGAGCCGAGGAAGAGGCGGCAGCTGCTGCGGCGGCAGCTGCTCTGGCTCAACAACAAGAGGAGGAGCAGAAGAGGAGAGAACAGGAGGCCCAAAGACAGCAGGAGCGACAGAGGCAGCAGCAACAAGAGGCCCTCAGGAGACTTCAACAACAGCAGCAGCAGCAGCAGCAGCTCGCTCAGATGAAGGTGAGGACACAGAGGATTAGTCTGCAAAAATAAATGGTACACAATGTTTTTAAAGTTGACAAAACTGGGGTGTCGTTTAGCTCAGTCGGTAGAGCAACTGCCTCCTGTACGAAGCTTGAAAATGCCAAAAAATATCTTTTAAAAAAAAAAAGCTGACAAAACACTGTCCTACTCTTTAGCTTCCATCGTCTTCAAAGTGGGGCCAGCAGTCGTCCAACTCTATAAACCAGACTCAGAACGCCCTGTCGCTGGCCGAAATCCAGAAACTGGAAGAGGAGCGAGAACGACAGGCACGGGAGGAGGTAAGGACAGCGATCAGCGGTCAGGCTGGTTGTTTTGGCAGTGCCACCACCAGCAACGTTTTAGCGCCTATCTCAAGTTAGAATTTGACTAATTGTTGTCGTACAATCCTCACAGCATCGGCGTCAACAGCAAGAGCTCCTAAAGTTGCAGCATCAGCAGGCCTTACAGCTGGCTCAGCAGCCTCAGGCCAAGCTGTCCGGTTGGGGTAGTGTGGCCAAACAGCCAGCTATGACCAAATCTTTGCTGGAGATTCAAAGGGAAGAGGCTCAGCAGATGAAACAGCGGAAGGATCAGCAACCACCACCACAACAACAACACCCAATGGTCACCCAACAGATCCGCACTCAAACCAGAAACGTACGTGACCTTTTATGGTACTGCGTCAGGCATGGATCTTTTTCTGGACTCGGCTCTACGGCAGCATTTTGACATTAGAAATGTTATTTGGATGTGGAAACTCAATTTCTGTGGCCAGTTTATAAATCTTAGACTGCTATGTGACTGGCTTTAAACAGTTTGAACAGTTAAATGTCAGTAAAGTCATTGTTTTTCTGATGAACTCTTTAATTCTTAAAAGCTCAAGTGATCTTCAGCGAAAGAAGTAAAGCTGAAATGATTGAGCTAATCATTTCATGATGATGATTTCATCCTCTTCTGTGATCAAAAACGGAACATCTTGTAGACCTTTAGGAAACTGCGATGAGTATTCCTCACCTTTTTTCTGACATTTTACAGAGGAAACAACTGAAAGGAGTCGACAGATTCATCAGTAATGAATAAATTGTGTTATGTCAGTAACAGTATCTCACTCTCGTCACAGACGTCTCTGAGTAACTCGGTGTGGGGGTCTGTGAACGCCAGCTCCTGCTCTAATTGGGGCTCAGACTCCAGCAGCATCTGGGGTGACACCCACAACTCTAACATGGGCTTCTGGGACGAGGCTGTGAAAGAGGCCGTGCAGCAGCAACCTCCCCAACCCCGGAAAGCTAGCACGCAGAAGAACAACAAAGGCAACGCCAACCTCAGGTATTTATCAAGAACGCCGAACTAGAAAAACGTCTTAGTCACAGGATCCGATGAAAAACACGAGTTAACACATGAAGGATATGAGTAATAAACGCAGAGTTTAATGACTTCTTTTTTTCTTTGTATCTGTTTTAAAAGTAACTCTTTGAGTGGGCGGGCCAATAAAAAGGTAGAAGAGGAGGAAAAGCTGCTAAAGTTGTTCCAAGGGGTCAGTAAGAGCCAGCAGGACACCTTCATGCAATGGTGTGAGCAAACTCTGCACACCCTCAACACAGCCAACAATCTAGATGGTAAGACTTTAAAAATATGTCCCTCCCACGTCTATGACTGGTCTATTTCTGGAAAGCCAAACTCACAAACATTCTTCTTGTCCGCCTCCCTGCCAGTTCCAACGTTTGCGTCCTTCCTGAAAGAAGTGGACTCTCCATACGAGGTGCACGACTACGTCAGGGCCTATCTGGGGGACACTCCCGAGGCCAAGGACTTTGCCAAGCAGTTCCTGGAACGTCGTGCCAAACAGAACGCTAACCAACAGAAACAGGCACCGCAGAACCAACAGCAAGCCGTCAAGCAGCAGCAGCAGCAGCAGCAGCAGCAGCAGCAGCAGCAGCAGCAAGTGAGTGAGACTGTGGAAGTGGAACCAGTCAGTTAAAAGCTCGGCATGTGGGAACCAAATGTTTAGGTTTACTTTTTGCCTTGCAAGAAGCCACGTGCGTCTTGTGATGTGATCGGAAAGAGAGACATCTGTCCCTTTTCTGCACCCTAAAAATAGTTTTCCCTCTCTGGGGATTTTCTTCTTGGCATGTTCAAACCGATCAGAGGAAGTCATCTGACGTCGCTAATGGCGTCACACTCCATAGCCGCTGATGTTATTTACATTTCTAGTGTGAATCTCTCCTGCGTCACCCCTTTGGCTCAGACCCAAAGCATGTCACTGCACTGCTTTTTTTTTTTTCTTGTTTGCTATTTACCAAATCTGTCCATGCCGCAAAACTGGTCTGACTTGTTGAAGCTACGTGTTTATCTTCAAAGTGTTTTTCTCTCACTAATAATGAAATCGGGTCATCTCAGAAAGTGATGTCCTTTTATTAAATGAGCTACAATTTGGAATATCAAGAACACGATGAGGTTCAACTTTACATAACTGCACACAACAAAAAATAAATAAACCAAATCTATAAAAACTAAGTAAACCAGAATAAATAAAATGTTAAGACTCAGTTCTGATCTCTGATCTCCTGATAATTCCTGAACTTACAGAGCTGCACACTAAATAACATTGTAGCAGAGCTCAAGAGCTTTGATGACACTCATCATCAGTTATTACTACTTAGTTATTGGTCTGAATTAGTGAGAGGCTGATTGAACGACTCGGACTCATCACATTTAGTTGATGCCTTCGTGTTTCCACAGACAAACCCAGCTTCAGTTCAGCAGTGTCTGGACAAAGTTTGCCGCTTCCCTTCGTCCTTTTTCACTATAGCTAACCAGGGAACGCTCCATACAGTGGACCAGAGGCACTTCATTAGCTTAGCCCAATAGCATGCTACAACTGGTCACCTGCCAAAAATTCTCCAGGTAAAACGCGTGGTCTAGAATTTCTGCTCTGAGAGTACGAGTGTGTGTCTGTGTGTATATTTACAAAACACAGCTGGTACCACAACACCGAAAGATGGAACTGAGACCGTGGACGTTTGTGTGGAGGTATCGGTTTCAGAGCCGTTACACCCGGTCCTGCTCTGTGCTCTGTCTCCCTTTAACATTTTAGGTTGTGCTAACGCTTTGTGCTGCATATCACCGAGGACGACCTCACAGCAAGATGAGATCACACTGTGTAAATCACTTATACTGTGAGGGACGATTGTACATCGCCTACTAGAGGTCGACCGATACAGATTTTTTTATGGCCGATGCCGATTTTTATTTTATTTTTTTGACACAAGCTCCATCCACTGTCTAGTGGTAACTGAGGTACCACTGGTGTCAGACCAGATGATCAAAGAACAGCTTTTTCCAAAAGGTGAATCCTAGGCGAATAATCCACTTTCCTCTCTCGTCCAGGACTCTGTATGGGGTGGAACAGGATCCTCGCCACTCTACCAGTCGAACCATACGAGTGGCCAGCAGCAGCAGCGCTTCGAGACAGTCACCTCAGGGAAGAAGAAAAAGAAGCAGAAGATGGTGCGCGCAGATCCCAGCCTTCTAGGTGAGTATCACCGGGACCGCGTTTCGGCCCATCTGTTAGATGTGAAAACGATGAGTCACTTCTTTTTAAATCTCATCTCATTGCATCTTTCTTTTTTTAATTCTTCAGGTTTTTCTGTGAACGCATCATCTGAGAGATTGAATATGGGAGAGATTGAGACTTTGGAGGACTTTTAAGGGACTGCAGCCAAGCAAACTCCACTGACTGTATCCGATTTGAACAGCAGCTGTTTCACCCGAACCCCTGCTGCGTCCCCTCCACTGCTTCCACAACTTTCACCTTTTTTTATTTTTATTTACAGTTTTCCATTTATCAGACATACTCTGGTAATCCCTCATGAATTCCTAATTGTGAACGAACGGTGATCTCTGAGGCAGGGTGTGTTTTCCTGTTGCTTACGGACCTATAATCTGATGAAAACCCTCCAGAGGAGACGGACTGGAGCAAACTGGCCAGTGAAACGAGCGACCAGCCAAGAGAGCCAATCACCAAACAAACTCAAGTTTCTGGAGAAAGCCTGCAGAGGCGTCGACGTATATTGGACCCAAATCATGTCCTGTTGTCGAAATTCAACAACAAATTTCAAATTTGGCCTCCATCGTATGGGATTTTTTTTTAAAGTGTGGATATATGGGTGGGGTGGTTGGGGTATTATGGGAAAGGATAGAGATTATATCCATTGTTTTTGTTTTATTTATTTAAAGTTTTCACCCCCACACTTTAACCCTCCCCCGTTCTCTTCTCCCTCCCTGTTTTCTGCTGGGTGTTCATGGATAACGATGGCAAAATAGAGCCCAAGGATTCGTGCCCACTCATGTCCTGTTTTAAGGACATGTTCAAAAGCTCCAAGTAGTTATCTATTTCTTGTAAAATACTAGGCTGTTTAAAGAATAAACTTTCAATTCTGCATCTGTATTATAATATATGAAAATGATCTGCTGGAGTCATACTTTTTTATTGCAGTAAGAAATAATAAAACAGTCTTATGTGTGGGCTGTTCACACCTGTGTCTGAACTATTCAGAAAAAAACGCAAATGTGCAGAATTCATTTGATTCACACACATTCCCAGTCACGCTCGGATAAATCACATTTGTACAGAGATCCTGTTAAGAGCTGGAGATGTATAAATGAAAACGAGTCATTGGCAGGTAATTACAGAGACCACGAGAGTAAAGCGAGGCATCAGCGTTCACAATGTTAATGAACTAAACATTTTAAATCCTTCAAAACTGACAAGTTGGAGACAAAACTTGAAATGAGTAATCGTATCACGTGCCTTTTTTCCTGGTGGTGTGGTTCAAGTATTCTGTTGACTGGCAAGAAGACGAGATGCTTTTTGGGGGGTTTTGCAGGAGATCAAATTAGAAACTAACCGTTAAATCTTAAACATGCAGTCTTTAAAAACACAACTTATTTTTAGGAAGTAAAAGCGTATTCTCCCACCACTTGGTTGTAGTGCATATTTGACTGACTTAGTCATGGTTTGTCAGTCTGCATAGAGGAAATGAAACCCACTGATTCCTTTATAATGAAACACAACAGCATATTTCTAAGCACGCACACCGATTATCATCATATTGAAACAAAACCCTTATGAAAATATGGTCAGTGCTGACATGTGCCAGGACTTCCCAAAACACTGAAGTGCCTCTTGGTAAAACACCAAACCCTTATTTTTTTTTCAGGCTATTTGTTCTTTTCTCAAATTCAAACCAGAACGTTAACTCGGTTAACTTAAAGGTCCGGTGTGTAACTTTTAGGAGGATCTATTGGCAGAAATGGAATATAATATTGATAAGTGTGTAATCTGAAAATAAGAGTTTGTGTTTTTGTTACCCTGCTGCGACGCCATGTTTCTACAGTAGCCCAGATCAGACAAACCAAACACTGGATCTACAACAACAGACTGCAACATATAACCCTTTGTACACTAATAGCGGTTGTTTTTGCCACTAACCGGCTCAGATTGTTATTATAAAGTCTGACAACACTATGGAAAGGAGACGGACATGGACACATTTGTTAAAGAGTATGATCCTTTCTTTATTTCACCAGAAACAGACGTTTTATCTCTCTGTTCATGGGAGTTGCTGGTCTAATGCTGCCCCAGTTAGTTTGTGTCACTGCGTCCCTGATGAGTTCAGACCAACCTTCGTTCAACCTTTATTTACATTTCAAGGAATCATTGAAGGTAACTCCTCATAAAAGCAGGTTTCCCAAATTTTATGTTTGCATGCAGGATTTTTTTGGAGAATGAGGTTTAGATATTTTGGGGCTTTTGCACCTTTATTGAATAGTGAGCTGAAAGCAGCAAACGACCACAGGTCAGAACAGAACCTTGGGCCGCCGCTGCAAGTCCTGAGCCTTTGTACATCGGGGAATGCTCTGCCAGGTGAACTAATGGGGCTCCCCAGCATTAGTGGTTATATAAATAAATAGAAAACAATGCCACGTCTTACTTGTACTTGTATATTAGAGACATACAACCAGAGTTTTCACATTGTTACACAGTAACACACAAACTAACTGACTGAGGCAGCAATATCTTTGTACCATATAATTACTGTTTTGTTTTTTTTCAGTGGTGTCTGCTGGCTTTGAATAGAGTGATATAACAAACATCTATCTCTGCAGGGTTTCTTTCTTCCGTAATGTCACACTGATCAATAATTTGAGCCTGTAAATGGCAAAAAAGAAGTGCTTTGCCCTGAAGGATTACACATTACAGCCCGTTTCTCTGCTTCGCCTGCAGCAAGTTTGCTCAATACTGGACTGGAATTTCAAAGATTATTGTCCCCATTAGTCACTTAGACATAGAAACATGGGAAAATAATATGGTTGAAATGTTTTCCTTTTAAAGGTCCAGTGTGGAGGATTTAGTGGCATCTAGAGGTGAGGCTGCAGACTGCAAGCAACTGACCACAGCTCCAATTAGGTACATTTATGTCACTTTATACTTTTATATAGGTAAATATTGTGCTTAATTTTAATTTAATTTAATTATCTAACTACTATCTATCTACTGATTTAACATATGACCAGGACTTCCACTGATTTAAAACAAGTGTTAGTTTATTAAGGTCGGAGAGAGACGCTTAAAACAACAATTTAATAATTTCATCTGCGGCTCAGAAGGAACTTTGTCAATCTGAGAATATAAATCTGATGATGTTGGTTTGAAAAAAAAAAAAAAACTGTTCACATTGGATCCTGATTCCAGACATCTGAGTCATCACCCACATTTCAGATTAGTTCAGCTGTTTATGTAGCTCTGACGTCTTTCCTTTTTACAGATTATAGCAGCTTCCGCCTCGACTGAAAAAGATATCGGTGGGACGGATACATCGCTTGCTGCTGATTGCTCCCTGATCCAACAAGAAACGTGAAAACAAAGTTCAAGGCTGAATGAATGAAGTGGAACACAATCTGAGGCCAACATTCTTGAGAGATTGACACGGCGGTCTAAAAGTCAGAATATGTCAGCACCTCCACCTTTGATTTACTCATACTTATTCTAATCATTGGCAATTGACCTAACTTGTTTTTAAATAGCAATACTACATATTGATGCATCAGTAACACTAATCCAATAATCATGAAGTTTTTTCCATTTAATTGCTAAGACTTCTGACTTTTATGTGCAATTAATTGGTACTTTTATTTCCCTCATGAGCAAAATGTCCAGTAGAGACCTTCGTGATGTGACCTGGCCAAGGTCAGCGGCTACTGAATGTTTACCCCTCACACCCAACTATGTGTCCGGAGGAGTTTGGGGTGGGTGTGCCCTGCGATGATGTGCTCACAAAGTCCACACTGTCCAGACAGTCCTGTGCACACCTAGTCCCCACCCCTTCTCTCTCAACCCCCTCTGTTGCCTACCTCTCCTCACGCTCTCCTGTACTCTCCTCCTGCTCCTCTCCCGGGGTCAGTTACTCGTTTGAAGTTACCACTCGAGGAGTTTTCGGAGACTCTTGGTTTGCTCTTGTCTGAAGCTCATCCCTCGCAGCCATCATGGTCCACAGCAGCAGTATCTGCAGATTCCTCCTCCTGGTGCTCCTAGGCCTCATGGTAGCCTTTGTACACACAGGTAAAACCTCCTTTTAAATGTGTGATTGATATTTTTTATTTCATTTTGCTGTGTGCTGAATTAATTATGGTAGAAATGTTGCAAGAAACAGAGCACAAAGTTTGATTTATACCAGAAAACATCGTGAAATCAAAGGTGTGACGTGAGGAAAATCATTTTTTGACAAATAAGGTCACTAGCCTCTAAAAATTGGATTACTTTAAATGATCGCTGAGCTTTTTTTGCACTCTAACACTGTCTTTACATTTGAGGAACATTTCAGATCAGTTCGATTTAAGTTTTCATATCCTAATATGTGATTCATGGGCTGATCCTATGCAGGTATCAAATCAAAGATGTGTGTATACGTGTCATTTTACCTCTCTTTTCCACACACACACACACACACACACACATTCAGAGGCCTGTATGTGTGTGTTTGCAGCCAGATCTAAATGATGCAGTTGTTGAGGCTCTGAGAGCTGTGAAAGCTGCTCTTTGACAAACAGGATGACTCAGTTGCTTTCATGATGCCTGCCATGATGCTCATATGAAACTGAATACCTGCTGCCTGACTTAATTCTGAAGTGATTCTGTGTAGTATCACTTTGGGCTGGAAATGTCCACAGGTGTGGGTTTATTTTATGTGTTTGCACAGATTAAATAATCCCGTCTTCTTATGTGAGGCGTTTCTTGTTTGTAGGAAGCGTTTTACGACCAAGAACTTCTTCTCAAGATGAGTTCCATTTGAGACTTTACAGATTAGCACACACTCACTGGTCTTTCTTTCACTTTCACTTACTTCTGTCTGTTCTCTGTTCCTCTTGGCTCTCTAATCAACTTGGAAAAAAAAAAAAGCTCTGGACATAGTAGAGCAGTTCTCAGGCCCGAGGGTCAATGTAGAGGTCAGGGGGGGGGCAGCAAGTTGTCGATCTCTCTGTCCTGTGAAAAAGAAACATAGCTGTGAACTGTCACCTTTTACATGAGACACAAAACCTACTGTGATGCTGTGAAAAGACTCAGCGCTGCGACTCGTCTTTTAGACTAGTCGTCTAAAAATATCTTGCAGCCTCGTCTCCCTTTGGACTGCGCAAGTTTAAAACAGAAACTGAGTTTAAACACAGCCGAGAGAAATGCCCTGCATTCTGCTTGGCTGTACTCAAATTCTGCACTTTGTAGCTGTCTATTATTATTTTTTTTGTCAGTTGTGTTATTGTCATGCGATTGCATTTCTCAAGTACTGTCATCAGTCTTGACCACCAACACCAACCGACTAAGTGACTGTACCAGTGTGACACGCACGGCCAGTTTGTTGAATCAGCTTGGGGAAAAAAGATGTGTGAAAGAAAAAGCCAAAGCAACAAAGTGTGATAATAGCTCACACACTTTCTCTTTGAACTTCCTCAGAATTATTTTACACAGTGTGAGAAACTCAGAGTCTTGTACTGCAGTGGAGAATCAGTCTCAAAACAAGTGATGCACACTTGTTTTGAGACTGATTCTCTAAACTTAACACCCCACTCACGTAGTTTCGGAATGAAATCCAAAACACACCAGACGTCTGTCAAATATTTTACATGGAAAATGCAGCCACCACCTGTGGTGGTTAAAGAGGGTGAAGCAAGGACACACAACACCACCGATGTCATGTTTGGGCTGTGTTGGTTGTGGTTTCAATGCTTGGCCTGGTTGCTTTTCACACACACCCGTCTGCGTGCTTTGTCATCTCTCCGGCTGGTGCGAAATCCTGACCAGAGAGGCCTGAGGTACCAACAAATGGCCTTCTGTGTTATCAGTCTCTGAAATGAGCCTTCCCATCCCTGCCAGGCTTTTATAAGTCTGGATTTGTGTATAGAGAAAGGACAGCTCATGACTGACACGTAGAGTCACGTCTTTTAAAAGTGCTAATTAAACTCAACAATTAGTTTAAATAAGATCCACAGATGTGTATTAAAGAGGAAATTAAACAGTCAGCTATGATTACAAATTTGGTGCAATACTAATGTAAGCTCTGGTTACTCTTATAGTCATCTTTAATAAGTTTACAATAATCAAGCTGCTAGACCTGAGTCAGCCTCAACACATTAACATCGTTGAGCATGAAAACTAGTCCAGGAACGAGAAGAGAAGTTGACATGGTTAGCTGGTAATTGATAAACAGAAATAGTAATGAAAGAGTTGAAAGAGTTAAAAAATAATAATCAGTTAGCTAAAAGTTCAAAGTGATAAAAGTAATCGATAAATTGGAGCATGAGGGATGGTGTCGATGAGTTAATCTGATTGGGCACCACCGAGTTGGGAACCAGTGACTTGGTGGCTAGCTGTCAGCTGAGAAGAAGTCTGTTATTTCTAGACGCTTCAGTTATGTTAATTCCATTAAAAAGAAATTTCAAGCTTGAGTAAACCCCCCTCCCCTGTGGAAACAAACACCAACGGAAAACATCGTGTTATTATTTTTTGCCTTCTTCTTAAATCAAGCTGTCCAGAAGGCCCAGCCTTTTACACACAGGGACTATTTAATAAACAAGTTTGTTTGACATGCAGTGCCCAGCCGGTGCCTGGTTTGGGCCTGGCCGGTTGTTACTGGTTGCAGCTTGCCGCCCTCCATGACCGCACAAGCTGCCTTTTGTGCCCTCGGCTGAAGGCCTCATTGATGGCTGAGCTGGCCGGAGGCCCGGGCCTCCAAAACCTCCAGCCAGCTACAGGACAGGAAGCTGCACACGACTCAGAGTCAACACAGCAGCATCAAAATACTCACATCAGAAGTGCACATCAGAATATAGATAGGAAAAGCTGCGGCCAGCTACCAGCTGACATTTGAAGACTTGAGATGATATCAAACACACTAGATTCTTCGAAACTGTGTCATGTTTTCCACTGAATTACAGAGAT
Organism: Larimichthys crocea; assembly: GCF_000972845.2. Taxonomy (NCBI): domain Eukaryota; kingdom Metazoa; phylum Chordata; class Actinopteri; family Sciaenidae; genus Larimichthys; species Larimichthys crocea. The sequence goes on from NC_040012.1 coordinate 13,620,524, forward strand.
TAATATAATGTTTCTCTGATAATGACTCAGAGAGGAGATGTGAAACGGCGAAGGAGTTTACTGAGGGCGTCAGAGGCTACAAAGTAAATACGTAGCGTTAAATAAACTGAGTGTAAATATGTTTGGATTACGGTTTTGTTGGTATGCATAGAGTTGCGGATAGGATAAGTGAATCAGTGAGTGGGTGGGCTTGTGGATGAAGAGTTTGTTTTTTCAGGGGTGATGAAGATTAAAATTCTCCCCCCTCTTTTTTTCCTGTGGATTTCAAAAGAAAAGCCCAAAGAGCCATTCAATTACCACCAAGACGGCAGCAAACCGCAATCACAGGAGTCGTTTTTTTTTTTTTTTTGGTGGTTTAGCTTGAATTGAGCATTTCCAGAGGCTCGGGTTCAAAAAGTGTGTGTTAGAAAACAGAAACAGTGGAAACAGAAAGAGTTTCTCTGGCTACTGTAGAGGTGTGAAAAGTCTCAGGGCAACTTCATGCTCAGTTGGGAGGAATGTCCGAGGACTATTGATTGGCAGAGGACAAGGGAAGCAGAGAGTTGGACAAAACCTGAGTCTCGTGCACGATAAATCACTGCCTCTCTTACAAGTTTGTATTTCTGTTTGTGCTGAAGCATAAAATATTTACTACCCCCCTACAGTAATCAAGCAAAGGTTGGTTAAAGTACTTTTTTTAGACAATAGACAATCTTGGTTAAGGTCTCAGGTAAACGAGAGACATGTTGAGAGGTTACCTGTAGCTCAAACGGACAAAATGTTCATCCTCTACAAAGACATCCTTATGCACAGGCCTGAGCCGTTAACCCAGTGAGACAGAGAGAGGCTGTTGGGAGTCATTACAGACGCAGCCATGTATGCAGCTCTCTCTGCATCCCAGAGGCCTCAGCGTCCAGAGAAAAGTCAAACAGAGCCATTAGCGAAGCTTATGTGAAATTACTGCCTTAGGAAAACATCCAGTCAGTACTGCACAGCAGGCCGTCTTTGTGTGTCAGGGATTAAGTGACTGTATGTCTGCTTCTAGATGTGCACAAGCTACAAGTTGTTGTTTTTTTCCTCCGCAGAGACAGTGGCGGACCCCGCCTCAACAACCAGAGACAACCAGGACACCATGTCTGGAGAGGCACCCAGTGACGTTACCACCAAGGACCCTTTCCAGGACATGACGGAGCAGGCATTCACCGACGACTACGAGGACACCACACACTCTCAAGCCATGGACGAGGAAGAAGGTAAAACTGCCACACACACACATTCAGAAATTTATATCAAACGTATATATGGAATGATTAAAACTATCTTTATCTGTGTGTGTGTGTGTGTGTGTGTGTGTGTGTGTGTGTGTTTGTGCAGGAGTGCTAGGACCAGGAGCCATCACAGCCATTGTTATAGCAGTCTTCCTGGGAGCGTCCGTCCTCCTCGCCCTCATCGTCATCACGCTCAGGAAGTTCACCACCTCCTAGAGTGAATACATCCCACCTTGTGTGTGTGTGTGTGTGTGTGTGTGTGTGTGCGTGTTTGTACAGCATGAGTGTTGTGTGCGTTTGTCTTTTTGCATCTCATCTCAATCTCTCGACTCGGCTCTTTCAAAGATAAAGTTGTTGTTTTTTTTTGTTTTTTTTGCTTCGCTTTAGATGCTGAAAAATTGTGGCAGGTCCCTTGACTGACTCTTTACAGATTTACTCCTGTAAACACGCTCTAACTGTTGCTCCACTTGTTACTGAAGGTGTAATGTTAGAAACTGGCTGGCTCTTCCAGTGGAAATCATAGCACGTCCATGTCATTTTAACTTTGTTCAGCATTTTTCCAGATCACACATGCATGCTCTAAAGGTTTTTTTTTTATGTTTGTGGGTTGTTTGCTTTTTTGTCTTGAGATTGTGATGCATCCTGCATGTGTTTGCTTTTATTTGTACGTGTGTGTGTGTGTGTCTGTACCTTTTTCCTTCGAAATGTATGTACTTAGAGGTTTTTATTAGTCTTTCACAATTATTTTTACCTTGTGCCAAATCATTCCCATCATTTCTAAAAATATTCCCAACGGTGTCACCCGTGTACAAGTTTTCGAGTTTGTATTGCACCATTTACAAACATTTGTCGAGTCAAAATAAGAGGAAAACATTTTTAAAAGAACGTCTTCGATGAATGTAAACAGGGTAGTCGTGTTGTTTGTTTTACCTGCAGAGCAAATATAAAGTTAGAGCACGGACGAATGTGTGTGTGTGTGTGTGTGAGTGTTTGTAGTTTTTTGTTGTTGTTTTATTTGGAGAGTGGGAGGGGATTTATTTTAGTAAAAATTATTTTGTCTTTTTCAATACACCTCAGAGTCCTCAGCCATACAGCTGGATGTCACCACGGCAATGTCACTGCCCAGATTTAGGCTTAATAAATAAATCCAGTAAATCACGTGATGTTTCTTTAACACATGACCACTGAGTCAACTTTTTTTCAAATATTATAAGCAAGTCTTTTTTGTCAACATTTCCAGTTTATAATGCCAGTCTCGATTAAGAATAGATTGATACAAACAAGCAATAAAGAAGCTGTGTGTTGCAAAGAGAGGTGCAGGGTAGAAAGGCAGACAAACCATCACGCTGACCAGGAGGTGTGTATGAAACACTGTACTAATCACGTAACAACACAGTTATATTGCAAATTAAACAGAAAGCAAATTATGTCCTAATAAAATTTCAAAATCAACCCACTCACCACATTTCCGTTGCTAGTGCTCTGACACGTCATGCTGCTCTGAACTCAAAGTCAGAAACTATTTCAGTGACATACATACTGGTACTTACAGGGTTACAGAGATATATATTCATTTTGAGTTTGTCATTTTCGAGCAGGGGCCCGAAACAAACAGGCTTAAGAGGGCCCACACAAAAGACTGAAAACAGGTGATGTTTTCTCTACATTATATCATGTTTCTAATATGTTTTAAGAAATAAAGTTAACACCAGTGTTGACCACAATTCTCTTGTCAATGTCTTTTTCATATAATATGGTGACTAAAAGTTAAATACAGAGAACAAAGAAAACTGTAAGATACTAGTTGGCGTTTTTTTGCCTGTTGCATTTATGATTGTAATCCCTTTATACTATTGCTATTTGTTCTGTTAAAATGTACTTCAATACATGTATGTACAAAAAATCAGCAGCACGTTAATCCTAAAAAGATGTTTGTCTTAAATAAAAAAAAACAATCTGAGCTCTTATGGTCCTAAAACAGAGAGAAAGTGAGTGAGTCAGTCTCAACAGTAGGTGGCAGTGCAGCTGGAAGCTTCATTTACATTTACAGAGAAATAGTCTTTGGTTTTCCTGAGAATAAAGCAACAAAAGCAACAACAAAAAACAAACAAACAAACGAAAAACATTTCTCCTGATGAGAATTCAAGATAAGCGTCCTTCATAAACATCATTATTACCATTTTATTTGTGTCCAAAGTTAAATCTTTCTCACACCTTAAATACAGTTAAGTCATCTCAGCACCTGAAACCAGGAAACCCTCAAACATAATCACAGCCTATCTGACTGTCAAATCTGTCTCTGCAGCTTCCCATAGAGAGAGAGAAAAAAAAAGACGACGCTGTGAAGGCTGCAGCTTTCAGTCTATCTTGATTAAGATAAGACACGCTCAGTCTAATACCATTATCAATTCAAGTAAGTATATAGAAACCACAGTATAACTACAAATAGTGGTTTACCTAAAATGTCCAGACATACATGAATATCCGGACCCATGTTTCAACATCCATGCCTGTCCACACATTCAAGACAGACGGTCATAAATAACTAAGTATAGCAAACACCTACATTCAGGAGATGCAGTGAACAAGCAGGATCAATGTGACCTAATTTTTTATTATACAGGAATGGAAATTCTGAAGAAAACCCACACACAAGTGCTCATGAGATCTGTGGTGTTAACCAATACTTCAGTTTCCTCAATGTTATTTCATTTCATCATGTTAAGGTTTGTATCAGCTTTTCACATTTGACTTTTTAGTCTTCCAGCTCATCTCTAGGCACACGGTTGTTGATCAGTCTTTCGGGACACCGCTTCAGCACTTTGGTCTCAGACTGAAATATCTCAACAAATACTGGATGGATTACATTTTGTATGGACATTCGTGGTCCCCAGAAGATGAATCTGACTGACTTTTCTTTTTTTCATGCTGACGATCGTATTTAGCTCAATCTACAACATAGCTGTGTTTTTTTAGTTCTGCAACTAACATTATTTTCATTATCAATTTGTTTTCAGATTACTTTTTTAATTAATTTAGTACTTTACTAGTTACTACTACTAGTTACTTACTAAGTTACAACCATATGAAATGAATTGTTTTTGCTTTTATTATTGTGTTTTTATGCTGTTAAATTTTCACATAAAAAAAAAAGCACAGCATGAACAACATATTTATCAGTACTTCCTCAGGTGTTAAAAATGTAAATAAAAAAATCCTCCGATCTACCAGTTTGCAATGATCACGTATGCTTTTAGGTTTAAAAAGCAAAACCCGATTTGCAAGTTTACTTCTGTGCTGATTTTAAACTGATGAAATACACATCTGAACACACACTCATGATGTATAGCATGACTCAGGAAGTGGTGTTGAAACAACAAAGGTAGAAAAGCAGAAGTGTGTCTGGCACATTGCAGACTGTCAGTCAACCACAGTGAACATGACTGAGAGACTGGCATTAGAGAGGTAAGAGCGCAGTTAGATTCCTCTGTATGTAAGATAATATTTATATTGAAACACTGTCAGGTGAAACTTTTGTAGTTAAATGTTAACAAGGAACCAAATATGTTTGTAGAACTTTTGTTTAATTATTTAAATTACAAGTCAGACCTTGCTGTCTTTGCAAATACTCTTAAATAAGTAAATAAAAGCAAAGGAAATATTTTAGACTATTTATTTAATTCTCATTGATCTCATTCTAAAGGCCCTTGATCTGAACATTATCTTAAGTTGTGCGTTTAAACATCCGGGTGGTGTGGTGAATGATTTTTGATTCTTTTGATTGTCTTCTTTGCACACTACCACAGAAGTGAGAGATATGTTCTGCTCCAGTGATCACTGCAGAATCAAAGACCTGGTTAATTGTGTTTAAGGCACTAAACTCCTCAGATCCTTATGGGGCTCTTTACAAGAGTTTAAATTAAAGACAGGTGCAGTGAAAAGATCTGACAGCAATGGAAGTTAAAACCCGCTGACAGTGAAACACAGAGCTATGTTCCTGCAAGTGCTGTGTCTGATAGATTTCCTTTAAAATCTTTGTAATTTCCAGTTTCATCAAAACTCTAAATAACTTAACAATTTCCTTTAATTTATATCTGATTCATTCATTCTAATTTAAGCTTACATTGAGCACACAGTGCATTTTATTTACAACTCATATGGCACACGTTTTCTTAGTGTGTTTAGCATCTACATCAGAAAGCAGATACAAAAAACGAGTTCCCAGCTTTGAAACCCACACGACTGAGAGGTTTCAATTGACTTGGCACAGATGTTTCTGTGTGGAAACAAAGAATAATGACCGGAAAGACATATTCATTTTGTGAAATTGTGACAGAGCTGTTGAAATTAAATCAAATCAAACCAATCCTCTTTACAGCAGCAACAGCAGCAGCAGTGGCAACATGACAGGCAACTGTACATTTGAATCTGTGGACAACCTGATGACATATCTGCAGCTGGTCATCTACATGCCCATATTCATCATTGGTTTGATCCTCAACATTGTGGCTCTGTGTGTGTTCTGCATCTTTCTGCGAAAATGGACGGAGTCAACTATCTACATGACCAGCTTGGCTCTGATGGACCTGCTCCTCCTCTTCCCTCTTCCCTTCAAAATGCACGCCACCAATAACCGCTGGCATCCCTCCCTCCAAACTCTCTGTTCGATCTTGGAATGCCTGTATTTCATTGGGATATATGGCAGCATCTACATCATCATGTGCATAGCTGTGGATCGATGGGTGGCTATCTGTCACCCATTCAAAGCCAAGCAACTCCGTTCACCCAAAGTGGCCCTGGGGACCTGCGTGGCGGTCTGGCTGCTGGTTCTGGCAGTGTTCTTCCCGACCGTCTATCGCTTCAGGGTGAATGAGAACAGTGAATTTAAATGCTTTCACAAGTTTTCATCAAACAGCTGGCGCCCTATGGTGATCACCTGTCTGCTGGTGTTTGGGTTTCTGGGGCCTGCGTTGGTGCTGGTTTACTGTTCGGTCAGGACTATCTTGGCACTTCAGCAGTCCGGCCAGAACAGCCTGCAGAGCCGGGCCTGTGTGAAGATCATCTACAGCAGTCTGAGTGCCTTCCTGGTGCCCTTCACCCCGAGTCACCTTGGCATCCTCCTGCAGTTCCTGGTAAGATCAAGTTTATTTCAAACAAACTGAACTCAAAAAGTGAGAAGAGTGAAGAAGGTTAAAGTTGGTGATAAATAAAGGTGACAAACCAATCTCACCACATTTTTTCTGATCACTTACACTTACATACAATATTAATAAAAAATGTATCACGCAATGACATAAAAATCATAATTAATCTTGAAATGAACTATTTAAATTAATGTCATGGACAATATTTGCCAAGCCGTGCATCGGGAGTAAATGCTTTGTGCTTTGCGGCCACAAGTAGTGCTTCCTGTTTTTAAACGAAAAACTTATCTGTTGCAGAACCAGGCATACAGGGCAAGGTACTAAAACCTGTAACCAGGTTTTTAGAAATACTTTAAATACCATTTTGTGGGTGACTTACTTTACGTAATATTTAGGGTTACTAATTGATCATTTAAAAACACAGTTTCTTAAAAAAAAACAGCAAAGAAAGCAGCAAATTTAACTAGTAGATGGTAAAGCATATAATGCACTATTAATTTGATATTTTATTTTAGTATCAAACATAGCATCTGTTTATTACAGGCTCAAAAGGGCCATATAGAACTATGAAAGATAAATCCTGGGGCTGAAGCATAAATTAAATAAATGAAAATAAAGTCAAACTACAGTTTAAACAGGAAATGCAAAGGATAACCACAGTGTATGGTAGCTGCATTGAGGCAATCTAAAAAAAAAAAGAAAGCCTGATAAGAACATAGAAAAAACTGAATACATAGTTCACTGCTGGGTTACGTCTTGTGTTACTGAGTAATCTTTCTCTGTCCCCTCTTTCAGGTGCATCAAAAAGTGATTACAGACTGCGACAGCATGGAAGGCATCAGCCTGTTCATACAGGTAACTATGTGCCTGTCTAACATCACCTGCTGTCTGGACGCTGTGTGCTACTACTTCATCGCTCATGAGGTGAGGAGCACCAAACACATCATCAGGCGGTCACTAACCAGCCAAAGAAGAGCCACTTTCAGCACTTCAGAGCTCTGAACAGTGGACAGTTCGGGTTAAAATATAATTTGTCTTCAGAGAACTGCTGGTAGAGAATACAGTGGCTGACTCTTGGAGCAGTGAAACTGAAAAGGGGGCTAGTATTGTTTTTAGTGGCTTAATGGTGAACGTGATGTGCGTGACAAAAGTAGTTGGAGATAAAGCAGGTCAGAGTGCAGTCTCAGTTAACCACAAAGCTGAAGTTTAAATGCAGCATGGGAAGATTTGTCAAGCACTGATACATGATTTGACCCAATGAGAGGAGGCTGCTAGGCATCTACATAACCTCAAAGAGGTCTGATACCCAAAGTGTAGGCTGCAAAAATGAAATTTACCAATGAGCCACATTGTGACCTATTTCTAGAATAATTTAAGCACAAGCTTGTCATCAATTCACACGCGGTGACAATGGGTGAGAAAACTGATGTGATTCATTTCAAAACAGTAAAACTGGGCACAAGGAGCTCAAAGCAGTCTATGCTTAAAAAGTCAAAGATGTCTAACAGCGGCTCATTGAAGACAACAACAAACATATAAGACTGGAGCTGATACATTTCAGACCATGGTTCAAAAGATACAGTTAGTAAATTGCGAAACGTCTCATAATATATCTAATCTATTCAATATTTAATTATGACAATAAGCGTATGTTTTAATATATAGTAACATATATGAAATGCAGATTTAAAAGTCAGTCTTAAACAAGCAAATAATTAAAACTGACAAAAATCTCGTATATTAATAAATTAAAATCTATACATTTTCCAGAGACACCAACTACCAACCTTGAAACACATGAATGTAATTAATTATTATTCATTAATAATGATCTAGAATCTTAACGACAACACATTTTTACCAACCTTAAATGACGCATAAAACAAATTTTATAAATATTTTAGTTGTTTAGTTGTTTTTCTTAGTTTGGTCATTTGAAATTTTTGAAATTTCCATCTTGTAAATTATATATATATATATCTATATATATATATAGATATATATATATATATATGTGGCAAACATTTTCTACTTTCTAAGCTTTAAATGTCATTTTCAGGGGATTACACCCAACACATTTCTTATAATTGTCATGATATGAAGGAGTGGGCTGAAAGTTTGATGACTCGCAAACCAACTGACTGGGTGTTTGTTTTTATTTGTTCCTACTTCTTAACTTCCTCATCACAATGTATATAGACAGTAGTCATGCTGTTGGTCATGACATATGTACAAAATATATGATTTTATATGTACTTCTTTTTTTAAAATTCATTTTTAACAATGTAGCTTCAAACATGTGCAATAATTAAAGTTGTTTAAAGCGAGTGGGGCTGACCTGTGTACTACAAGACTGTAGAGGAGATTGTTTTGATATTAGTTTGTTTACAGCAGAACATTCGATTCATGTGAATGCAATGAAAGCTAAACCCAAATGGAGAGTTGCATACGGTACATTAAACTGTTTTATTTCCCTCATGCTGTCACCTTGTAATTAAGGTGTTCATACGTCTACACAGCAGTCCTTTGGAATTTCCTGTATATTAATGTTGTTTTTATTCTATATAATATAATCTCTCTTCTAAAAGTGGAAACATGACACGAACTCTGTCTTATTTGCATTACGTGTGTCTGAGCACTTTCATTTTGCACTCACCCTGTTGAGTTTCAATGCTCAGTTCCGTTCAGTTTATTTTAATTTCTGTTTCTGTATTTCTTTGTGATATTTGTTTATATGAAACTATGGAGCTTTTTTATATCTCACTGCCAAAACTTGCAGGTCTGATGCTTCTTTGTTTTTCTGTAAATTAAAGTAAGCTGATATAAAAACATGATGATGCAACATGATTATATATGATGCAACATGATTATATGTTTAATGACTGTTCTGAAACTTGAATTTCAGATGTGTCTCACGGCATGACACGTGAATCAACCTGGCCGATAAAAAATACTGAAACATAAAACACTTCTCAGCAAGTTGAAACCAAATCATCTTCATAAGAATGATGTGTGCAACATGTGACATTCGCCACAATGACAAGGCAGTTTTGTGTTATGTATAAACAATTGACCACAGATCCTTAGCAACACATTAAAATATGGGTAGCCTGCACTGATCAGAGCTTAGTACTTAAATTATGTCTGTATTGTGAGGAAGTCAGCAAAGGAGATATATAATTTGTTTCTCTTTGTAAAGACCAACTGTCCTTTCACAATGCTTAGAATAATCTCCATTTCTTCTAACCCATGCATGCTTTAATCAAACTGATACTGATGAATATCCAAAAGACAATAAAAGTTTGATCATTTATTCGTAAAGCAGCAAGATATTACAAGAAAAATCGACTGTACAGCGAAATAAGGTATACAAGACGATGAATTATGAGCACATATCACAGGTCCCTCTCAACAGAGACTTATTTGCTCCAGGTTGTACATTAGAAAGACACCCCAAATCTTTTTTTTTTTTTTAAGTTGGAACGAAACCAACATTATAGAGATTATAATGCCAAGATAGGAAGGATTGGGAACTGTCAAGAGCTAAAGACAACAGGCAAATCCAAGTGAAAAGGAGGAAGAGCAGGACAAAGTGAGTTTTAGCCTTTGATATCATCTACAGTAAAAAGCATTCTTTCTAAATGTTTCATGTATCCTTAACACTAAGCATAGCATCGCTGATTGCAAACTTTGGTTCCTTCTATCCCTCTAAAGCACTGCTACTAATTACAGTCTAAAGCCATTATAATCCAAGGAGTAGGAAAAGTGATACCAAAGGAATTAAAAAGACAAACCATAAAGAAATGATTGTTCACAAAACAAGTCGATTTCAGATAAAAATCTATGCATGTAACAATATGTTCAAAATCAATTTACAGTATATATTGCTTAGGAACAATCAAAGTTATATACACCATTCATTAATGATAGAAACCAGCAAAGAAACATTTAAACTACATGAGGTATGTTTTGCCATTTTCTGACATTTAAAACAAAATAAAATAACAAACAAAGAAACAAATATTAACTTGAGTGCACAGTGCAAGCAGCTTCCAAGTATCCTCACCACCACCACCACCACCCATAGTGCACTGGCTTACTAACTAATAAGGACAAGTCTAAAATAAAATAAAGTCTTCTGATGATAATGACACACATTAACATCTTATGCACAACTGGACAAGCTACAGATATATCCAAACACATTTATAACCAAATATACAGACTGTCTGAATAAAAAAGACATAGTACATGAACAATAAAAGAGCATTTCCAACTTGAGACGAAAAACCAAACAAACAAACATTAAAACTGAAACTAAAAACCGTTGGACAAAGACTTGCTCTTAAAGTGCAGTTAAAAGCCTAAAGAATTTAAGAGGTATGGTTTGAAATTGGCTTCAGTATTGGATGGCTGTGATTTCCGCCTCAGATTTAGACCCTGTCGCAGATGACGGTCTCAACCACAAAAGTGTTCTCGAAGTGACGAATGCTGTGGCACTTCTTTGTCTCGCGCCTGTCGATACCTGGAAGAAAAAAAAAGAAGACAGATTTAGAAAAGTGGAGGCTTGCAGTGTTCATAATAGTACCGCTGTCATGCCTACAAGCATCCATTTTTAATCAGCACAGCGGTGATCACGGCAAAATCGCATCCATATATGTACTCAGGGGAAGTTTGATGCATCATTTCTAAAACCCTCACTCCAATCAAAGGCAACGACGACAGAGATATCACTCATGTGCATCACTACCTCCTCCATAGTGTGTGGATGTGTCCACTGCACTACGAATGACTCACACAGCAGGAAGTTCCCAGGCTGTGCCCACACACACACACATACACTGACATGATAATCAGGCTTCTAGGCTGTTAGAGGAGGATTTTACACTGCAGAGACACTGTCTGTCTGATATGTTCATTAGGAAGCCCCTATTTGGTTCTGCATGGTCACTCACTCTCTGTTTGCTCCTACACACCAAAAGTGAACACCGGATTTCCCTGTGACTCACTGGAGGAATACTTTCCTCCTTGAGTGCAGGGAGAGATCGCAGTGACCCAGCACATGTCACATGACTCAACATCTCATGAGAGTTGGTGTGAAAGAGGGTGATAAATCAGCGGAAGTGACCCAGCACTCATCGCTTATTATGTAGCATCACACATTTATACTTACGTCGGCGCTGGTTGCGGCGTCTGAGGCGGTAGGTTTCTTTGCCGTAGCAGAGCCTGTGGATGAACGGGCCCAGCTGCCTCATGTTCCTCACCCTCCCTGTCACCATCATCTCCTCCTGGATGATGTAAGTCTGAGGAAGGTACGTCCCTCTCTGTGGCAAAGAGACACAAATGAATCACTCAATCTGTCAGTGGGAGGAACACTGCAGACGGGAAGATGGGAACATGCTGTCCTTCACTCTCTCAGACAGCCATTCATCTCCAACAATGCTTTTACGACGGCTTCATCGGTGACGACATGAGCAAAAAATGAGTGCCTCACCTTGACATTGACGAGCAGCTCCCACAGGCTCCTTGGAGGCATCACCAAGGTTGTGTTCAGTTCGGTGATGTAGCATTTGTCCAAAGCAATGTCGTGATAAGCTGTGAGGCCCTGGAATACATTAAAAGAGAATTTAATACCTTACCTAACAAGAAAATGTAACAAGAGCAAACCAGCTGGCATGTGGATGAATTAACCTACCCTCTGAAAGTCGTGGATGATATCAGCGGGGTCGCTGCCTCCAAAGTGTGGCACAGGTACACTGATCTGCTCGTAGTTGTCGTCAAGGTAGATGCCGACATTCTCCTCGAGCTCTTGTCGGCCCCTCAGAGGAGCGTACACGGAGTCCTCATAAACAACCCGGCAGTGAAACAAGCTGTCTTCTGGGATCTGCTAATGGGGGTGTAAAAGAGCTGAGTTAAGCATAGACAGTTACTCCAGCTTGCATTTATTTATTTATTAACACCTTGTGCCACTGGGTTCAGGATGTAATGCAAGAAAAAAGGAGGCTGAAACTGAACTGACCTGAGGTATAAAGTAGTAGCGATAGACGTAGATAGAGGCCAACACCAGTCCTGACATGAAGATCACCAGGCCAAAGGTGAGGCAGCAGAGACCAGTTGGAAAAGGCTTTTTGGGCCTGACAGGAAGAACCAGCTGCTCCTGTTAAGAAAAAAGCAGTTTGGTTAGGAGACAAGTTTTCCAATAATACAATATATTTGCAAAATGATGGACATGTAGTGTTTTCTGTTTCATATAAACAAACAACAAAAAGAAAGAAAATAGTTTCATTTATCTCTGAAGCCACTTGAGAGAAGCTTTGTGAGTAATACTGGTAACATGGCATAATAGTTAACTTGAATATTAATCATATCCTTTTCTGTGATGGAGTATCAGTGGGTGTAAGTCCTTTTACACTGCCATGCATTAAAAATAAAATACCAAATCCAGATCGTAACAGAAATAATTCTGACGAGAGGCGACTGCCAAGTCGTTAGTCAGGGGAGGAGATCTGGTAGACGTAAGACTGGAATGAGACATGCCAGATGCCCACCCACAGTCTCTCAGTCAACCTGCTGCCTCTCCCTACTACTGTTGCTATGGAGAGCGGAAGAAGGGAGAACAGATTGTGCCAGGCTCTGACGAAGATGCTGGCACGTGGACGTCTGGGTCTATAATTAGAGGCCTACTTCCACGCTCCATATTTGCAGTTAGCTCTCGCCCTCAGTGGGAGTCAAAATGAGAACAATTGCGTGGAGCAGGAGTCCCTCAGCAGAGGCGGACATATTAATAGATCTACACACATTGGCTCTGACGCCTCGCCTGCTGTTGAAGCCAATCCGAATCCACACAGACTTTGACATCACGTCTTATTCTTCTCTTGACGTAACAAACAGGTGAAAGGTGTTTGAGGAAGTGATGGATGCGTCATCATTGTGTACATTGTGTTAGGGGGGGAAAAAGACGAGGCTTAGAGAGGCGTACATCTATTGTGTGCCAGATATCTAATTAGGTTTAACTTGTGGGAGGAAGTCCAGAAAGGAAGCTGGACGTATTGTGCCTCACTGCCTAAACATTTAATAATTTAATTAATTTTTGCAATCACAACTCAGGAATGACATGATCACACTAATTTAGGACTTAATATACTAATACATGCACAATAAGCTACCATATCTTTCTGTCTATCTTCTGTTAAAATGTTATTGAGCCCTATGTTTGAGAAGTGGAGCCTAACAGCAAGAGGATCGACCATGCTGCAGATTAGTTCAGGGAATCAGGTGCCATTGTAACACAATGAGACGTTCAAGTCATTTTTGACGCGCCCGGTCCTTCAAATGAACTCAGATCTACTCCTATTCATAGGCTACAGGGATATAACAAACACACTGAGCCTGGAGAATTTTCTATAATTTGTGTTCCTGACTTTTGCATCCTGACAACCTTGATGAATAATAAGAAGCTTAACCACCTTTAGACCCTGCCCACTGTTTACATACAACACACAGTAATCCTGGAATTACCACTTTCGCTCACAGGGTCATCACGCTCTCAGGCGCTACCTGCAGGACTACTCATTACGTCACTGGTGGCTGGTGCAGTGACCTTATCTAATAGCTCTGCTTTCCCCATCTTGACAAAAAAAATGGCATTATTATTTCTACACCTGATGTCTATCTGAGAGAGATGTTTGTTATATTTCTGAACCACCTCATAGTAATAATGTCATATTGTGCTGAAGGCACACACACACACACACACACACACACACACACACACACACTGAGGGCAGCCATCTGCAGTCTGTCCTCGAGGTGGCCAAACAAGGTGACGTAATGTCAACATCCCCAGGCTGGGATGGCCTGCAGTGTTGGGTTTATCCCCTTTGTTATAATAACATTATTGCACAACATCCTTTAGAAATAACGTCTCACAGTAAGTGCACCAGCAAAAGCAAGATAATAAACTGCAGCACGAGTTAGATTTTTCATTTAGTTGCATGAATAAGTCCAACTTTGCAGCAAAAAAAATAAACATATAAACGTCATTTTACTTAACTGTAACACATGCAAAAGGTGCATGTGCAGCTGAAAACATACTGAGACAAAAGACAAACACCACAACATGAAACAAAGAGAAACACAGTGTGCAAACTCACGTGAGCCTGAGGTATAATGATCTTGTCTTCATCGCTCTCCTTTTCAGGCTTCTGCGCCGAAACTGTCTGGAAAGTGATCTTCACCATGCTTGTTGTTTAGTTCAGTTCAGTTATGATGATATTAATAATTGTCTTTATCTCGTATCGCTGCTTTCAGTGCGCTGTTTTCATCCACTGAGTCGGGAAGATTATATAGCGGAGAAGGAGTCTCGCCCCCGGGACTCAGTGACATCAGAAGAGCGTCTTCTCTGACGAACAGACACTGTGTGGGTCTGAAGGAAAAGCCGCCTCGCAGCTGTCAAAATAAGAGCCCGTATCCGGTTACAACGCTTAAATCTAACACCAAGCACACATATTGTGAGCTTTCTGGTATGCATATAAACATATTTCAATCCTCCGAGTTGTTCAGGATGACAAAACCTATTTTTTGTCTCCTGTTTGCTGATATTAGACAACGCCGTGCTTTTATTGTGAAGGCGAGTGCCCGATATGGTAGTGCTTTCCGTATTTTATTTAAAGCTGCATGTCCTCTTCTTTACCATGTTCTCAACACTATCATCCGGAAATGTAGGGATGTTTCAAACTCTCAGCCAGCTACTACACTGCAACAAAAGTGGCTCTAGGTCACTACTACTGGCACCCATAATCATTATAATCATTATTATTGTTACAACAATGATTATACCAACAATAATGATAACTTTGTGCACCCCTTTGTTGGGTTATCAAGGAATATAAAGCATACAGTAATGCATATGTGTATACTGTGAATTATGTGTGCCTTGGTTTATTTAGTATTTAATATAATATAATGCAATGTAATCTGAGCATTTAGTATATTATAAACCTTTAAGTGGACCTTACAAAGTGAAGTATCAGTATTACTTCTAGATCATTTTACTATTTAACAATTGTTTTACAATATTTTATTTCCAAAACTATGAAATGCTATCATCAAATGATGTTATATTTTTATTTTTAACTAAACTAAACTTCATGCCCCAACAAAGAGCAGCCAGACTGAAACAAGTACGGCTCAAACTACTAAATCTTCACCACATGCTAATTACACCACACATGCAGATTTGCACAGACATGCACACGGCTCTCATCATGCCAGAGTGTCTGCATGACTCACTGCAGGCATAAGCAACACAGTGTGTTGAATTTGAATAATATAGGAAATATGAGTTGATTATACAATAATAAAAGTTTCTGGGGGGGGGGGGGCTGTAGTTACAAATTATACTAGAAGAGAAGATGGAAACATGTCATCATCATATACAACAGAGCCAGCACTGTTTGAGGCTGCTTCAGACTGAAGGCTCTTTACACATGAGAGTACTGTACTTGACAAATGGCTCATATCGTCCAATTCACATTTTTACATGGGGGAGTGGAGCACTACAGTACTAGTCCTCATAAGTGGACTGATGGCTCACAATCAAGCATGAAACAGGCCAGGCTGACTAATGATACAATGTGAGAATTGGCAGATATATGCACACGTTAAAAGGAGTTAACATTAAAAATGTTAGACGGTGCTGAAATAACCTACATGTGAAGTGTTTGCATTTATATCCAAGATACATCTTCACTTAGTTTTGTAATATTATTTATATTATGGTCACTACTCTTGCAATAATATTATTATTTGTATCATGGTCACTTTTTTTGCAATATTTTCTTACACTGTGGTCACTTTACACTACAATACTCTTTTTATATATCATGCCACTTTTATCCTCAGTACTTGTTTGAAGGTTGATTTTTTTTCGTGTTTATTGTGTAGGTTATAGATATTTCTGTCTTTTTATTGTGGTTTTTTGCCTTTTCTATTTTTTTTCTAATTCTGTAGTGTATGCTACACTTTCCTCTGCTGCTGTAACAAGTACATTCCCCCGTGGTGGGATGAATAAAGTATATCTAATCTAATCTAATTTGATTTAACTGGTTATATCGTATTTGTTTGTGACCATTTTAGGTTAAACTCAGCTGTTCCATGTTTTTCAGCCTCAGACTTGAAGTTTGGGACAAGACCACTAATGATTGGTGAGCGGGTACGAGCGTTTGCGCGTCCTCGCTGGTGTCCTGCTCTCGTAGCCAGTTCACCCATTCACATGTAAATGAACCGTCATATATATTAGTACATGCCCCCTTGGAGAACCAAAGGAGCCCAAAGTCTGTCTCTCTCCCTCTCCCTCTCTCTCTCTCTGTGTGTGCAAGCTTTGTTGGCCGCTGGGATCGCCCGGCCATCTGTCCCCCCCATTGACGAGCTGTAACGGCTCTCTGGATTACAGAGTGCGGTGGGCTTCTGGCAGCGCCTGGGTTAAACTTCAACAACATGGCCCCCATCCGTAACAACACAAACGGAATGGACAGAGGTGATAACTGCAGCGGGATCAAGTCTGACAGAAAGGTAAAAAAAAAAAAAAAGAAAGGCCCGTGTGTGATAGTAACGCGGATATTTGTGTGTTTAACTTCGTGTCTGACAAAGTAACTCCATTGTTCTTACTGTTGTTTTTTTGGCAGATAAGGAAACCTCTGGTCGAGAAGAAAAGAAGAGCTCGCATCAATGAAAGTTTACAAGAACTCCGAGTTCTCATCGCGGATGCAGACGTGAGATAATATATATATATATATATATTTTTAAAAATGTTTTCAGGCCTCTGTTTTGATGTTGATGTTGCCCCTCAAGGTGAACTACACTCAGGTCTTGTTGAAGCTAGCTTAACTCACGCTGTTTCTTGTCACCCCTCTGCTACAGTTGCAATCAAAGATGGAGAATGCCGAAGTGCTGGAGATGACAGTGAAACGTGTGGAGAGCATCCTACAAAACCGGGCTCAAGGTACAACTAAATATGTCTACATCTACACGAACCAGCTGTTTATTAAATATTTATTTGAAACCAACAGTTTAAAAAATAATAATTAACCCAAACTAGTATATTAGTATTTAATTCCTCCGCCGAACAATGTAGTCCCCTTTAAAACTAATAGACAAATTAATTTGTAACGGTTGGCGCATTGATATCCTAATCAACTGTACTGCGGCCACAGGTGCACGTGTGCATCCTCGAACGCGGTTCAGCCAATCAGAGCGGAGCTTTTTTGTGGTGTGGCTAACGGCTGTGCTTCCATCTCTCCCCCCGCAGAAGTGGACGCCGTGAACCGGGAGGCCTGCGAGCGGTTTGCGGCCGGCTACATCCAGTGTATGCACGACGTGCACACTTTTGTGTCCAGCTGTCCCGGTATTGACCCGACAGTAGCCGCGGAGCTGTTGAACCACCTCCTGGAGAGCATGCCCCTGAACGACGAAGACCGCCTCCGGGTGATGCTGCCGGACACGGTGGCAGAGTGCCCCGGCAGTAACAGCACTTGGTCCCTGAATGAGAGCATGTACACGGCTCTGGTGTCCCCAGCACCCTCCACCACCTCCAGCGATGACCTCTGCTCTGACCTGGATGAGACAGACTCAGAGCAAAGTCATGTTTCTTCTTCAGAGGAGGCTGACAGCCAAGATATGTTGAGCCTGCCTTCTTTAACTTACTCCAAGTCAGTGTGGAGGCCATGGTAGATTATTTTCAAAAGAGGAATAGCATGTTTTTAAACCACAGTAGATGATTTAATGCATTGTGTTGTGATGTTTTGTGGGGTAGGCCTCAGTGCATGACAGAAACACTGCTGAGATGATATCTTTGAAACTTGTTGAAAGTCATCGGAGAAGCTCTTTGTGTAATTATTGGGGAACTACGATTAAACTAAAATGTATTTAATAAATAAAATAATGTAATTAAATCGCAGAGGTCAGAGACCTGTAGGGTCTTCATTTGGAAGTGTATTGGCCCTCATACGGGCCTGCCTTCAGTGAAGGGGTGAATGCATATGTAAATATTTACTTGTTGAATATGACTGGGCTGTATAGAAGATAGGCATCCCATTAGGAATACATTGTAGCTGTGTGTAAATTATTTTTTATTTAGGATGTCTTTTAACTTTGTATTTATAAGTGTCAAACGATTGTTAGTAGGCTACCTCACCTGATAAGTTTCAATAAATATCTTTTTTTTTGACAAATCACTTCTATTTGTGCTGCAGAGTTTTTCAAAAAAAGACACATTTCACACACAAGGATCCCACTATACGCCCACGCACGGCTGTTTCCAAGATATTAGTTATTACTCTGCAATTGTGGGCCATTTGTGTGCTCGCTCGCTCTCTCTCTTTCTCTCCAAGATCCCTTAGCACATCGTAGGCATTTGTGAGGTGTGAAATGAGTAATCCACTCACTCCTTATATAGGCTTAGTTGAGAACTTGGCAGATGGGTTTTATAACTCTGCTTGACTTCAGCATTTTTGGTATTAGAGTTTTAAAATAACATGGGAACAAATAACTTGCTCGCTCATTGGATTGTACTCTTGGCTAACAAAGCCACTACTGTGGAGTATTTCTTTACTATAGGGGGCTTTCATGAATACGTGGTCTTCTTTGCATTTATTTACTCAAACATCTACACTACCAGAAGAAGGAGGTGTCCAAAGAGTCCCATGCTAATTTAGAGAGACACATCGAATGCTTGTGTCTGGAGCCTCAGACATGACCTCTGTGTTCCTGGTGAGAGCCACAGACACTGTTCTGCCGCAGCACCATCAACGACAAATGAATACGAATAGACAGCAATCCTGAGCACAGTCTCTTAATCCATCTCCAGTCAGATGCCCCCTCTGGTGTTCCTGTGATGTCCACTCCAAGTGTCACTTCTTACACTGTCCAACGGTCTTAAAAACACCCATACTGAGAGAAATCTTTGGTGAAATTAACAGATTAACAGAGAGAGAGCATTTATCACATTGAACATTAAATATCTCCAGCATGGGAAAGTAACTAAGTACTCAAGTGCTGTAATTAAGTACGATCCTGAAGTACTTTTGTGTACCTTTTTTTTTACAGCTGTAGTTATTTACTTTGCAGAAAAACTAAGCAAAACATACGTTTAACTTTATTATTATGGATTAAACTTTAAAGTTCAAATGAGCTCTCACTCATCCAGCTACAACATAGACTACTCCTTGACTTTACTTGAGTATTTTTTAATCTTGTTCTTTTTGGTCCACTGCAGTTATCTGACAGCTGTAGTTAAAAGTTACTTTAAATATTAGAGACTTTTGAACATATGCAATGTTGCCAACACTTCCAAAAATATATAATCCAAAAATATATAACGTATGATAATGTAAACTTTTAAAAAGGGGTATATATTTTAGATTGTAATTACTTTTACTTTTTATTAGGCCTACTTCATACAAGCTAAGAATGTTATATGTATTATCCTTTTAACTGTTAAGACAGAAAGACAAGAAAGAAAGAAAGAAAGAAAGAAAGAAAGAAAGAAAGAAAGAAAAGAGAAGAGGATGACGACCTTGATACAGTCCGCTCACATCTATGCGTGTCTGTGTGGTGACTAGACCGGATTTGCGGGTCCGCAGAGGTGCAAATGACCGCTGCGGGAGGGCAGTTTGTGAATTTTAAGGTGTGAACAGTGGAGGGACGGAGGGGAGTGAGGTCGCTTTGATCAGGGCCTGCTGAGCCGTGCCCTGCAGGATCTGACTGTCTGTCTGCACCAGGATACATCTCAGCTATTGTTTCAGTGGTCGGCCAGACATCCGTTTGCACCGGGAAGGTGAATGTCATGACTTCAGGAGCAGAAAATATAACGAGTAATTGATGATTTTTTTTTTTTGGCGAGTTATACCTGAATATAAGCATCCTCCTTATGATTTGTCAGACAAGCATCGATCTGTCTGCAAATAAGCAGAGGTGTCCTACGTTATTTATACTCAATTCCTAGTTTAACCTGTTTGTGTCAAACGTTCATTGAAGTCTGTGCGAGAAGAAGATTTCACAACACACTTCACTGTAAATGAGGCAACATTTTATTTCAAGTTTAACAAATATAACAGAATGTCCTCCAATAAAAATAAGAAGAAAAAAGGGGAAAGAAACTAAAAAAAAAAAAAGAAAAAAGAAAAGTGCGTTGTTGTCAGTGTCCGTTCAAATAACAGAAAGACAAATGACACATTCAGGAAACGTTCAAGTTGCCAACATGAGCACTGCTTCAAATTACAGCATAAGCTTCAAAGTGAAGGAAAGCTCCCCACACAGTCACTTGACATCTGCTTTATACCCGTGCAATAACCCTAAACTTTGACTTCTGAAGTGACCACATGTTTGTTCTGAACAGAGATGAGCTTCAGTCACTTCCACAGGATGCTCTTTTCCATATTTATGAGGGGTCAACATCAGACCATTTCAAGTGTTATGTGGCACACTTTTAAATCAATATTCTCCTCACTTTATTTTTATCACCCCACCATAAACAGCACAAGTATTTTCCAGTCCACGGTGGGAATTGTCCTATTGTTGATTACACAACTCACATTTCTTTTTTTCTTTCGTAAAATGGATTTTCCATCATAACTTAAAAACACTAATTATTGTATGTAAAAATATATTTATATATTTGAGTCAAAGACAAATATTCACAGGAGCATTGATATGAAATAATCTTTCTTTGAATGAAAGGTATTTCTAAAAGTTTCACAGCTGACACCGAAAGATGAACAGAAACAGACACAGAGAATAAAAACTGCATTAGGGAGCGTGTGGCAGGGGCAGCTCCATCACAAATAAAATTTAAATTTTGAATTTAAATTCTCAAAAATAATATAAGTAAATGTAGCGTATAGTATGTGATGCTACATCCATTTTTTCCTCAATGCAGTCTCAAATGTTTACACTGGAGCATTTACATTTCATGCTACTTTATAAATAATAAAAGTTATTTTACTTTTTATTTCCCCTCCTAGTGACTATATGCATCACCAGAAACGAACACATGTACAGGAGTCTGACTGATGTTGCCCTTCCAGTGAAGCCCACAAAGTGCACTTGTGCTTGATGACAGAAATGACTGAAACCAAGTGTACTTTACACAACCTGTTCTCACCACATGCTGACATAGTAGTAGCTGTTGTTGCTCTTCTGTTGTTGTCACTAAGGAAATTGTGTCACATAATACTGAGTTCATTCATTAACCACATTCAGAGCGCCACTGAGCCACATCCTGGTGAGTAACTAAAGGTGTTAAGGTAACTATAGGATCTCCAGTTGGTTCATGTTTGTTTGATCTCCATCCTGTCGCCCGATGTCCGAGCATATACTGTATTTCCCTTATTGGGTTCCTAATCAATGCCTTAAAGGCTTCCACTAAGTACACAGAAACAAATGAATGAACATATGTAGTCAGAGAGCCCAGCAACACATGCGAGCACCAGGTAAATGTTGCAGCTTATAAGCATATTAAAATAACATCACATGTCATATATTAACATATATTCACATTCTTTACAAGTTTTCATCGTTTGAGCCAGTTTTATCCTGACATCTAAACAGGTTCAACATTAAAAAAAATAGTAATGCAGGACAGTAATGAAGAGTTTTGAGTGAAGAGCGTAACATGTCTTCACAGTCGTGCAGAACAAGAGGTCGATGGGTAATGAATGTCATTTTAAGAGTCAGTTTATTGTCGAGCTTGTTGCGTCTGAGAGCTGGAGCCAGGAGAAGTTCCGTGGCAGGAAATGACGATAGTGTTTGTGGGTTCTTCTCTGGGCCTCCGCTGGCAACCGACCTCCCCCGTCTCTGTATCACCGATGTCTAGGTCTGGCTGCTCCGCTGCTGCCGCCTCTGCAGAGCTGTCACAGCAGGAACATACCTGGACAGCACAGACATATTCAGATGAGATGTAAAAATAAGAAAGTGCAGCAGAGATGTGTGTGTGTGTGTGTGAGAAACAAGGAGAAAGTTAAGGAGTATACTGGTTTATTATAACTTAATGATAACTGTTATAAAGAGAAAAATTCAAAAATAAGTAGTATGAAGCAAGAGGATAAAACCATCTTGACTAAAACTGTACACTAATGTAAATAAAACAAAATACACTAAAATTATAATTTCAAGCATGTATGTAAATGACTTAAACTAAGAAATAGTCATTCTACCTTGATGTCTATTGCCTTGGGCAGACCTCCCTTCTTAATCCAGGGGTGGACCTCGATCAGCTCCTTCTTCTGTTCCTCTGAAAAGCGTGGCTGACTCTTCTGGAGCAGCCTCAGCTTCTCTCTATCCTCTCTGAGCACTCTCTGGATGTCACTGCAGACACAGCAAACACAAACACGGCCACGTTCAATACTCGTCATATCTAAGACATTTATGAGATATTTACAATGTTGGATGATGACTAACGGTAAAAAACATAAGTTTTGAGTTTTGTAATTATCTTAATTAATCAAAGTGTGTAAGCGACAGTGCTGATGACCGTCTACAGTGATTAAATGTCAGTGCCTCTCAACCACTGACATCTAGTGGTCGAACACAGTTACTGCAGTGTGAGACATGCAGTCTTGTTTGTATCAAGAGAAGACTATGATAAAAAGTGTGCTGTATCTAATGCACAAACATGGCAACGCAACTTCAAGGAAACACAACATGCTGTACAACAGTTGAACCTTTGGCTGTTCACGCAGGACAGCGACAGTGTGCAGGAGTAAGTAGGGGTCTTTGAAGGTTTAAAAGTCTATTCTTGTATTGTATTGCTGCATGAAGACAGTCCAAATGGACTAAGTGCTATGATCACATTTCTGAAGCTCAGAGAGAGCTTTCTCAGCGACTCCTTTTTGAGGTAAGTGTGTGCAGCCAGAGGGGCAGAAAACACACAACAGCACTGAGGAGAGGAGTTGAGGATGAGCTGTTGTGCAGTAATCTACAAGGAGATTGTCCCTTCCAGCACAGAGACCAGATTTACATATTACTTGCCCTCATGCATCTGTAGGATACAGTAGGTCCATATATTGGGGATACTTTGGCATGAACTGCTGAAAACACAGACGGTGTTGAACTCATGTTGTAGGATTTCTTCTACACAGTTTGTCTTTGGTTTAATTTTACCAAGACAAAAGAGGTTAGAGACCTCCTGGTTGTTCGTTCTTTACACTGGATGTCCCACATTGTAAGATTTCTGAATGATTTTGTCAGAGAAAAGTCTTTTAACAGCTTGTCAACCTCCACAATCAGTGGTTTGTGTACTGTAAGTTATGTCAGGCTCTTTAGAGTTTCAGTGCAGTTTTGTTGTAACTGCTACAAGTTGCCATGACACCTTTTTGATGTTTTCTACCTCCTGGCTGCACACACATCCTCCATTAATGAGGAATAGGTTTGCCTGGACGCATTCTTTCCCTTGAACTTTGATAAGAAACTATCAAACAGTCTACACTATCCTACTCCTCAATGCCCCTGTCCTCCCACTCACCGAGAGGGCAGCTGATAGGTCATCATGACCTTGTCATCTGTGTTGGCCATGAGCAGCCACAGCGGGTCCTGCAGTACATACTTGATGAAGTGGTCGCTCTGCTCCATCTCCATCGGCCTTCCCTCACTGCTCAAATGACCATTGACCTTCTGGCTGTTCTGGGACGAGTCCACGCTGCCAAAGTAATTGCTACTGTTGTTGCTTCCTGAGAACACCCAAAGAGCACAGTATTATACACTCGAAACAAACAAAAAAAGCAGCGTACTAAAGGACAAAAAACATACTGTTACTTGTATTCAGTTTATGCCTGCTCATTTACCCTTAATGATATGTGAAGTGAACTTCATCTCAACACATACACAAGATGTTGAAACAGACCTGTTCCACTGCCGGAGGTCCCACTGGCTGAGGTTCCACTGCCTGACGTCCTGCTCTTCGATGTCCCACTGTTGGATGTCCCGCTGGCTGAAGTTCCACAGCCGTTGGACCCCGAGCCCATGGACCCCGAGGTGGCTGAGCCAGTACCCGAGCAAGAGTCCTCATGGAGAATAATGTCCAACATGTCGCTGGACGAAGAGTTGACGTCACTGTTGTTCCCATCGCCACGTGAACTTGCCTGGGAAAACAAAAACATTAAGGCGGTACCATTAAAGAGGAGCTTGACTTCATAGTTCTGGCCAACAGACTGTAGCACTTCCTCCATCTCCTGCATCTTTATAACACAGGTGTTATCGGCAGTGTTGCTTTTTTTTTTTTTTAGACTCAACTGCTGGGAGTATATTTCTGCAGTAAGCGTGGAAAACTGTCCACCTCAAGGTTTCCCTCCCTCTCCACCTGAAGCTGATGTGTGGCGAGAGCTTTGGCACAAAATGGCTGCTGTGCATCACCCAGAGGGGTGCTATGTGGTGGTAGTAGAGTCCCCCCCCCCCCCCTCCCTCGCTGTAATAAAACGCTATTTAAATGTTATACTTTACTTATTATTATCCACTATTATTAATATCATCATTATTACTTGGTACACAATGAGGCAGTGATCTTGATCCTTCTGCAGCTGATTTAAAGAAGGGAAATCATTTAAATCTTGGCAGATGGTCGCCCACCATGAGTCGGGTTCTGCACCAGGTTTCTGACACTTAACGACGTTTTTCCTTGACACTGTTGCCAAGTGCTTACTCATGGTGACATTGTTTTTTTTTTTCGTGTCTCCTCAACTAATATAAAGAGTACAATCGAAACGTGCTCTGTATGAAAAGAAAATGAAAAGAAAAGGTATGATTTGGCACTCTACAGATTGAACTGATTGAATTAAAATGGAGCAGGTATGATTCATTTATGAGTTTAGGAAGAAATCATTGCATTCATATGTAACAGATACAGTTGTAGTTGTTTCTGGCCACATCTCAGTAACAATAAAATACCTAGATTATATTTAAGAGAGTGAAAACAATAATATCTCTTCACTGTTTTCGTTTAATGATTGGGTTCAGTCTGGTTCTTGCATGCAAAATCAAAGTGGGTATGTATGTGTACATACAGTCATACATACTGTACAGGTGTGTACTATAAATCTTTTATAAGTAATGCAATACATCATCTGTTTATCATGTCTTTTTGAAAAAGTTCTCATGCTTTAAAATCAATGTCACTCTTGGTGATATGGTTTACTGCAGAGACAAGAAGACTGCAAGATTAAAAACTGCTGATCATGAAAATAAGAGAAAACTGTTACAGTTATAATTGACATATGGAATTGGGGAGTAATGGGATTGGAGAAGTGTGGAGGTTTTCTGATGATTCGCCTACCTCTTTGCTGCAAGCCCTCAGTCTAGAGCACACTTTATCCCAAGACAAACGCTCACAGACACAGGGCGTGCCCTCGCAATACAAGGGTCCACGTGGACCAAGGAGACTGAGAGATGGCTAAAGGGTGTAAGGGATAATAACATCATGTGTTAACACCCTGGGCCACATTTCATCTGAGGAGTCTAGACTGATTTTGACTTTACACATGGCATAGCAATACACTACAATGCACGTTAATACAGTGAATAATGTGGAGGAATCACTGTGATGATGGCATTTAAATCCTGAAAGGCTGAGAGACATATTAATCAATGTCTTGGGGGGGCATTTTTGACATTTTTAACCTGGCAATTTCAGAATGTTACAGGTGAAGATATGAGTCACAGGCATTAGGAGGCTTACAGGAGGGAAAGGAAAGATAAAAAAATGTAATAAAAAGAGGTTTGTTTCCACATTTACCTGCTTCAGCTCCCTTTCCTTGGCCTGGTTGCTGCTTGCTCCTTTCTCCCTTTCAGCCGTGTTATTCCCTTGTCCTCCAGAGGAGAGCGCTGTGCTGTCTTGCCTGTCCACAGACAGCTCCAGCTCCAGCAGGTTGAGGGGAGAGCTGCAGCGAGACTGGAACAGGGGCGGGGATGCCGGGGGCCCTCCTCCAGAAAGCGGGGTAGAGGAGCGAGACTGGCCCTCCACGGGTGCCTTCTGGGTTTCAGAGGATGGAGGGAAGTAGAACGAAGGGACCAGGTAGCCCGCTTGAGGAGTGAAGTGGTTCTGGGAGTTGAACTGGTTCTGGGAGTTGAAGTGGTTTTGGGAGTTCAACTGGTTCTGAACATTGATGGATGGTGGAGCTGCAAAGGGGACCTGGCCTGGAAAGGCAGCTTGACAAAATGGCTGCGTTTGGGTGGGGAAGGCAGCAGTCTCTGGGTGGTACACTGGCTGCGGCGGTGGTGGCGGGATCCCGGTGGCCAGTGGTGGGTACACGTAGTTGGGCAGTACTAGAGCCACAATCGGGGTGACCATGGGGGCGGTGTAGGGAGCAGGATGGATGGTTGACGGGCAGGGAGGGGCTTGGGTGCCATGGTTGTCCCTACAGTCTTGTAGTGTGGCATCTGCGCAGGGAGCTACGGATGTGGCTCTGGGGTAAACCTGGAGGGGGTACCCTGGCATGACAGAGGGGTAGGCCATGGGAAAGGTTGACTGTGAGGTCTCAGAGGGAGACCAAGAGGTTGGGTTAAGGCCATGGTTGAGACGAGGAGGCCGTAGCTGCTGCTGTCTGTGATGGGACACCGTGCTGTCCGAGGACTCGATCTGCTTCGCTCGTTTTGACTTGGTCTTCTTAATGCGCATGCCCCGCTGCGTGGTGGGCTCAGCACTCGGCTTGCAGGATCGAGCAGCAGGTGCAGCTGGAGGTCAGAGAGGATAAAGAAGAATTTGTTGAGTGATTTGTGAATAAAGGCAAGTATGAGGTAAAGTCAAAGGGTCTCACATGGATCTCATCATTGCTCTTGTTTAACATTGCTCTTTTGTTCTTTGATCATCTTATGTTTGATCAGTTTATCAAATGTTTCTTGATCTCAGAAAATTGCTTGCAGAGAAATTTATTATCATTACAAATAAAAGCTATAACATATAACAAAGTTGTGATAAACTGGCATTGTCCTTTAAAGGCTTTAGATATGATATGTCAGTGGTACCATCGCTGGCGATCTGTTCCCTCTGGCGCTCCAGGTACTGTGAGCAGTTTGCTTTAAGTGCTGTGAGTCCCCGAAGCTCTCTGAAGCGATACAGAAAGGCCTGTTCCTCCTTCTGCGTGTGGGCTGCCAAAACCTGCTTGGTCAACCCAAGTTTCTTGTAGGACTCCCTCTCCCGACTGGGAGGTGAAACAGCAGCAGCAGGAGGCACCCCGAGGTTCTGGCCGGATTCTACTGTCTCTCCTGCTCCTGGGACGTCCTCTATGATCTCTGCACGGATGACAGCGGGGGAAAGTACTTCAAACATAATGTAAATCATTGTAAGGTGGAGTTTTATGTAATAAAACGGCTCAACATTGCAGTGACGATGACAACAACTAAACTGGAACATAAACGGCCATTAATAAAAAACAAATAAAGATGGAAGAAACTGTCAAAGGATCACACATGGGGACCACAGGCCTTAGCTCTTAAAGGGGTTTACCCTCTTCCAGGGCTATCAGAGGCCTGTGGTCGAATGACAAGACTGTGAAACAACTGCACAGTTAGACGCAGTAGGTGTAGCATAACATAGTTACAGTATGTGGCTGATCATTTGGCCTGAAGTCTGGCTCACTCACTGGCTACAATGATTACTACAGTGCCTATTGAAGGATTTGTGTTTTATGCATGGTATTTGATATGTTACATAACTGTTTGTACAGATTTGTTTTGTCTTTCTGTTCATCTTTGTTTTAACTTTGAACTATTTCAATGTGGTTCAAACAATACTGACGCTTTCTATCAGATCGTACAAAGTGCCCTGAATTCTGGCATCATGTAAGGCAATGAATACTCAGCTGTGGGCCTGTGGCACTGCAGTAAAGCACTATATAATAAATGTAACTTGAGACTTATTATTATTATTATTATTATTATTATAATAATCACTTATTATCACTGCCAATTGTGTACAACTTCATTACTTGTGTACATAATACAGACAGTATCTATCGGACAAGACGGGACCCAATAACCCTGCAAACGTTCGTGCTCATTGAAGAGTAACTAAATATTTTACATAGCGCGACGAGTTGACTTTTTTCTGTGTTTGAGATACAAACATCCACTGATAGACTACACACACACACACACACACACACACACACATACACATACACACAAAAACACAGAAAGAAGTGAGCACACATACAAGTATAAAGTTTCATTTACAGTGCTGTGAAAAACCATTTGCCTCGTTTCCTGATTTCTTCTGTTTGTGCATATTTGTCACACGGAGTACGGCTTCAAAATATTAAATTAGACAAAGCAAGTAAACGGCTGAAAAAAACAACGATTAAAATCTGTGTCTGAGCTGAATTACCTCACACTAATCTGCTAACTTTTAACCATTTCAAATGGGTGATAACGTTAGCCTAAATAAAGCTAGAGACTTAGAGTTACTTGTCTGAAATCTTTGTATAACAAATGTGCAACAACGGAGGAAATCAGGCTGGAAGGATATTATATTTCACGGCACTGTACCTGACTCTGGTTGAGGTTTCTTGTCCCCAACGTGCACTATGGTGCTACTGTAGCTACACTGGCTGGTTATGGACACCACACTTTCTGGTTTGTTAGGTACAGGTAGGGGCAGCGAGGTGCCCACTACTGCTGTGGCCGCGTCACTGGACTTTTTGTCTCGAACATCCAAAGCGGAGAGACCAGACTGATCCTTCAACAAGGCTGGTTCTGCCAAAGAGAACAGAGAACAAGAGATACTGACAAGGAGCTGGCATTGTAGTTTCTGAGAGAGAAGTTTAAAGGGCAGAGTGTGAAGGCCTCAAGAGGCTGTAGCTTTCTATGATGAGGTGACGATAAGTGTCTTCTATCCTTTTGTTGTAGGAACTGAAGTGGTGAAACATACCTTCAGACACCTGCATGCTGTTAGAGCCTTTATGTTTGTCGTCATCTGAGTTAGAGGACGTGGTGTTAGAGGAAGACTGGCACTTCCTCTTCATGGTGATGGGGACATTACAGGTCTCCAAGTACCTACAGGAATCATAACCACACACTGATCAGTTTCTGAACTTTCTATAAATTATTGTCAGCAAGAAATGTCACAAAGCAAGCGGAGAAGCTTATTTTGGGGTTTAGTTTTCTGTTAAGGTCAGACATTTTGGTTGACTTACTTGGCAAAATACAAGACATGAAAATGTCCCCCTGACATTATTAAACTATGCAGCTAATAGAGAGGAAAATAAGTTTGCCAGAACCTCCATGATAAATATCTTCATTAAGTTTTGTGGAAAAACACTGGCTGGAAATCTAATTTTTGAGTCAAATATGAATATATTTGGGTATTTACTTATTTTGAAGGAAACTTTACTTTTGTAGCATTTTATTTGTTTTTTATGGCTCTCTTGTACCACACTGATTGAGTGTTACAAGGTGAATAACCTTTAAAATTGAAGTGTAAAAGGTTGGGTATAAAGTGTGTCCTAAAAAGGATAACATTCTTCAAAATCACGTCTGTACCTGACAACACTGTCCAAACAGCTGATCTGCTGGTAGGAGTAGACAGTCTGCTCATTGAAGGACATGTCCTCCTGGAAAGAGGACCTACTCTCCTCCATAGTCTCCCTCAAATTAAGAGGAGCTGCTGAGTCTTTGGGTCGCACCACCACTGGGCTCTTCTGTACAGACTCTACTGAAGGGAGACCCGGAGTTAGACACATTTTCTCAACTGTTTACACACAAATATGCAGATTGTTTTCAGTTAGACTTACTGCCGTTGCTTTTCTTGTTGTCTGGTTTGGTTGTCTGCTGCTCCTGGCTCTTCTGAAGATGAATTCCCTTACAGATCTCCTGAAAGGTTCGCTTTGAAATAGAGACAGTACATCTGTTAAAGAAACTGTGACTCCAAAGTCTGTTGTTGTATCCAAATTCAAATATGTTTTAGGAACACTTTTTATGTAATACACTGGACCAGAAAAGTCAGGTCAAGTTTACTATCCTGTACAAGCAGGCCCACTTCCGATGAAACACACTGCACTGAACTGTAAGTATTTGGGTTTACTCACAGGCCTGGCTTTGCCGCTCACTTCCTCCTCTGCTTGCTGAATCTTGCCCCTGCTGCCGTTGTCAAGGCTCTCGCTCGAGGAGGTCATGCCCAAAAGGTGGTCGTTTCTGCTCAGACTACCGTAACCACTGGACCCACTGTTATGAACCGGCTGATGAGAGATATAGAGAAGAGAAGAGGGAGATTAAAAAAGAAGTGCGCAGCTGTGGGCAGAGTTAAGAAGGCCGAGATGACGTAGAACTAAAACAATTCATGTTCTATTTTTCTTGTTAGCTGTCCAGTTTTTTTGTTTCCTTAAGGTCTTAATGTTTTTACAGTTTACACCCTGTTGTGCTCTTTTACTGATCTGTTTTTTTGTGGGGGGTGTAAGATGTTGCTCTAATCCCTCAGTTGTATAAATTAGCATTTGTATCTTCTAGCTTCTATGATTTATCATGGCTTATTTAAAATCTAAAATTAAATCTCTTCTTCTAAAATCAGCACTATGTGTCCTGATTTCTATTCCTCCCTATCTTCCCTCACCTGTAGCAGGAGCCGATGGATCTGCTCAGTGACCTCTTGGATGTCAGAGTCCATTTTCTTCATCTCGGCAACTGTGGAGGACGGGGCCAAGAAAACATCTTCATTCACGGGGCCCCTGATAAACAAAAAAAGAGCAGATCAGCTACTGCTTCGTCAAAGTCAGTGTCACTTGAGAGAGTGACTTAGTGACAGCCACTAGGACAGACTGCCTATCAGATTCAATATTACAAGACAGTAACACTCACATGCGCACTTTGTGTCTTCCGATAACAAAGGAGACCTTGCGGCTCCAGGGGTTGACAAAACTGGACCAGCTGGTGTCAAGAATGATGTATTCTCCGTTTCGTGCACAGAACCGGATGGACGAGTGGTCAAACGGTTGCCCTGCATACTGAAGAACTGCAGAGAAAGTAAAAATAAAATAGTCAGACCATGAAGGGAACAGATTTCCTGTGCGGACTCAACAAAGTCTTCCGTGATCTTTTTTTTTTTTTTTAATTCTGTGGACTCACTCTTTCTGTGAATGGCCAACATAATCGGCCGGTCATTGGGATGCAGATGGAGGAGGACTGGCGTGCCGATGAGGTCTTGTGGGAGGTAGCCGAGGAGAGGAACCGCCCTGATGCACAAAAAACATATAACGGATCACTTTGTTATTATCCTCTGATATTTGGGTGATTTGTGGGGAAATACTCACAGTATTTCACAGTAATAGTAAAAACACACTGCCACGGCTTACCTCTCATCCACATCCTGAAACACACAACTCGGAGTGTGCGTGGTGGTGAAGATACGTTTGTCTGTTGGTATTCTGGGTGCTTTAAGGAAAAGATAACAATTATTAATTATTAATACCTATGCTCTCCCAAATACTATTGGGAAGTTATGACCCATGAGCTGGAAGGAAGTCCTTAAATAAAAGTTTTTAATACTGTAAACCCCCTTTTGGGCAAACTTGTAATATGTAATATTGGGATATATAAATGAGACTGACTTGACTAAACAGACAGAAAATGACAATTTCTGAACATGTGTTTAGTTCAATAAGATATGAGCCATAAGATGTTGAACAAAAAAATATTTTGTTCATGCTTTTCTGTGATTTTTGTTGGAGTCATTGAATTGGTTTCTCAAACCTGCAGTCTGGGTCTTACCATCGTAACCAGAGTGAACTCTCTCAGCCAGCAGGAGGCAGCAGAACTGGTCCTCAGCATGTACCGTGTCTTGGACCTTCATCAGGTAGGGCGTCATGCGGAATGGATAGTACTGCAGATCACCCTCACACTCCTTGCCACCGCTGAAAATTAGTTAGAAGAAGAGTTGATTTTTCTAACTACATCAAATAATGATAGGGATAATAGGGATGATAAGTATCTTACAAGGTTTTCTAAACAAACTGTGTACAGGTTTACAAGCTGTTGAACACACGAGGGCAGTGTTTAGCTACGTAGAGATAGAGATAGTACACTCAGATTTCTGCTTTTGTGAGCTTAAGACCTGAAAGTCAATGTATAGTCAGTAAGGTGTGTGTGTGTGTGTGTGTGTGTTTTAAATGTAGGTGGCTCTCTGCCTATATGTACAACACTGACCTGGAAAAAGCATCTGATTATAGTGTACAAGCATATGATGTCACAAACTAATTGAAAAACATGTAGAAGAATGAATATAAACCACAAACATGGACGAGCGACAGGTGGTCTGACACCATGTTTCAACCAACACCCACCTGATACGACAGAAAAAGGACTTCTCCTGCATGCAGTCCGACGGGGATGACTCTGAAACGGGGAAATTAAAACATTTTAATTCAACAGCAACATGATCCAGCTGAATGCTGATCAGGGTCTGGGCTCCAGCAGGCGATCGAGCTTTGATTAATTCCATCCAAAAACATCTATGAGCGCAGGTTAGCATTTAAATACAATGAATTTAAACAGTCATTTTGGGCTAACACAACAGATAAGGTGCAAATCTGGGTCTGACGTATAAAAAAAGATTAAAGGTGACCAACTGACCAATAAATCAGTCATGGTATGACTAGTTAAACTGTAAAGGATATAATGAATATAGAATAACAAAATGAAGCCATTTTATCATCTGCATCTTTTATCTTGCTTTCCTATTTTTCAATTTGGGATCCGTCTATTCTGCCCAGCTTAGTAAAAAGAGACAAACAGCTTCAGTTTTATGAATGACAGATGAATTTAGGACAACTTGAACCTAATGTGCCGTGTTGATGGCAGCCTTTGCTTCAGTGACTCGTTGCCTAGCAAAGTTGTTTTCCATGGATTCATTCAAAGTAATTAATTTATTTATTTTTCCATTACATTTTCTTATGAATGCAAAGTACTAGAGACTGTTTGAATGATGCTCTTAAATCACAGTCATCAACCTTAATGACTCTAGTGATCAAAGATGTGCTCCTCTTGAGTATAAAAAGTAACCCTGTGTCTGTAGAGAGCCGCGTGGCTGTTATATTTATACCTGCTCCAGTGCACATGCTCCAGGAGGGCAGGCGGTAAGGCGTTGTGAAGCTGTAGAACACGCTAACATCCTGCGGCGTCAGGAACTCCACAAACTTGCTGTTTTTGAACACATCTCTTTTGCAGTTGAGGATGGACGCAGCCTGATCAGAAATGTAGACTATTCTTCCCGTGTTGAGAGACACCGCTACTGCGAAAATGTCCTGTGGCGACAAAATCCCCCCAAAAAACAATCAGTGATGAAGGTGTACACAACACAGATTTATACATTTCTATTTTATTTTGGATTAAACATTGAGATATTTTAGATTTTAGATTAGATAATTCGATGACTCACGTTATTTTTGAGGGTGTATTCAGAGGTGATGCTGTCTATCTCCTCTATTGTATACGAGGATACATCCAGGCCTGAAGGTTGACTGTCATTGATCATCAGCAGCTGGTAATACTCCTCATTGGCTGCAAGACAGTGATTTTAATAAAGTAAGTAAAATATGGTATGGATGGTATGTGGAAACAGATTCATCCTGAAATCATAGACATTTTAGCAGAATGAAAAATGTCTCAGCTCTCTGCTAAGATGCAAACAAGCGGTACTGTTGAACCACTACCATCTGTAAACATTTAGACAGGGTATATCTAAACCTCTGCAGACCATTACCCAAGGACTATCAACAACACATTCCCAAGTTATGTCCTTTGTTTCTTTTTTTTGGATCTCATTTAGCTACTATGCTTCCTCAATTTGAGAAAAAAAAATACATTCTTCTGGTAAAAAACAGCTAAATTCTTGGATTTACTCGTGAATGTGGAATGAATTATGAAAGTACGGACAGTTTAAAAAAAAAAAATCAAGTCTAAACTATGAGGAGAGGTTGGCAGTAACACATAAGACATAAGCCAGAGAGAAAGAGGAGAGAAGAAGAAAAAGCTCTTCACCTTCCACTTGTTTGACGCAGCGCAGCGCATATTTGAGGGTGTTCACTGTGGTCGACTTGTTATTGTGTCTCTTCTCAGCAGGCAGGTGAAGCTTCAGCTCTTTCAGAGTTTTAATCACCTCTTTCTGGGTCTTGGCTTTGGCGGACTCCTGACTACTGCAAGTCGCACAATCAAACACGTGCACAGAGGCAAGTCAGACATTGCAAAGAAAACAGTTGCTGAGAAACAAATTAAATAAAAGAACTAACTAACTATAATTGGTGGTTCAGTAAAAATGAGTTACAGTGGTGGTTGATGTACTAACCTGCAGCCGCTGGTTGACGGGTTGTCCTGCTCTGAGCTCAGCAGACTGAAGGCGTTAGAGCTGCTGGGAGGAGACGGACTGTGGGAGTTTGAGCTGCAGAGGG
Source organism: Larimichthys crocea (assembly GCF_000972845.2). NCBI lineage: Eukaryota > Metazoa > Chordata > Actinopteri > Sciaenidae > Larimichthys > Larimichthys crocea. Next base: position 13,655,333 of record NC_040012.1, read on the forward strand.
GAGAAAAACAAATGAGTATTTCACATAAAAAAGAGCATTAGGAATTACTCTAATTACCTCAACGAGATACACAAACAAAGCGAGAGAGGCTTGCAACTGATTCTTATCCAGTCAGACTGATTTTAACTTGCCAGATTTTATAGTTTAATAATGATACACAACCAAACAGCAGACAGACTGGGTACAAAACTCATCGATGGCCGAAGCACCAATTTCACAATTTCACCCAGCTGAGACACCTGTTGCCAACGTGCTCAACTTACCTAATAATGATAATAATTTTTTTTTAAAACCACAAGTATCCTCAACTTCACAACATGGGTGCTGTCAATGTGAGCCTAAAAAAGATCTGCTGGTTTCTGCCTTTGTGGAAGTGAAAAGGGCTACAACTCTCATTTAGCAGCGAGGCTACAAAAGAAAGCACACTCCAATGTCACACTCACCGCCTGAAGGACCTGACCTGTGTCTGCAGCTCAAAGGGCGCACAGCAGGAAAGCACCACTAGAGCAAGAATTAGGGGCCTAAATACAACTGCGGGTGCTTTATTTAAAATAAAACTGTGCCGGGTAAACTGAGAAAGGCTGTGAGGTGGCTTTGAAAGTTCTGGACTTGACATGTGGTCGTTTTTAATACGTCTCAACTTTCTCCTGAATGTTTCTGTATCTGTATGTCCGTCAGATCCATTCTAAAAGAAAGACGGGTGTATTTCTGGCGGAAACATAATGAAGTAGGACTGTAAAAGAGACCTGCATGCAGCTGAACAGTGTGTCTGTGTGATCCACATTATTAACCTACAAGCTTAACACACTGCCAGAAAACTGATGAGGATGACTGAGGGATTATGTTGCCAAGTTTGGATTTTATCTACAGAGACACATTTATGAAGAAGGCAAACAACATTTTGGGTGACCAGATGCACCCCTGCATTCAAACATCTGGGCATACCTACTCCATCCATCAAACTAATGGACTAAAATGACTCGCCACACTTCATGTTACTATGTATAACCTGCTTACCTGGCTTAGAATAGAAATCGCCTTTACAAATAGCCTCTCTAAGTCAATCAAATATAGACTTCAGTTCTCAAGAATGTAACAGCAGGGTTAAGACTGTGCAGTCTGGACAAGTATTAGTGAGAGAAAAACATCAGAATAATTTACAGCGTGGTAGCAAGTCTATGTCCTCCTTCTGTGAACATGTGTTACTAGAAGAGGGTTGTTGGATGCATACATTTATTTGCATAAATTGAATTAATCCTGGTAGACGGACTGATTTGATGTTTTCATTGGGAACACTTAGCTTTCTCTTTGTGAAGATCAATTCACGCTCCACGTTGACTAATATCAGCCCACATACGGGAATCATTTCCTGTTAGTGATATCCAAGATGTAAGTGATAATGCAGTGATAACGGCTGTGTTCTGTTTCATTGTGGGGCTCTGGTATTGTGCATCCTGGATCACAGGCACACCTAATGAAGCCGTCAATTTATGTGATTGGTTACATCTGTGCTGCAGAGAAGGCGTTTCTCTGACAGGCTGTATGATCTACAGAGGTGATCTCGCCTTAAGAAGAGTGTTTTTGTTTGAATTTCTCCCATTTCGTTTAAAAATGACAACTTTACTTTCATAATCTTACATTTTTTTAATGTAAACGATGTCCTCCTCAGCAACTATCAGTCCATATTATTTCAGTATAGTAACCAAAAAACACAGAGAAAGAGCCACCCATAGTTTGAATGAATTTAATCTAATTTAATTAAAGACAAAGGAACTTGTGTATCTGTGGTAGTAATACAACACAGCTCAGGGTATGTGTGTATGTCATCTACTCTCTTAGTTTACAAGCTTATTTTAACACCATTAACACCCGTGAGATACTGACTCTCCTGAGCTACATCTCAGGGTTACTGTGTATAACCCGCTTACCTGGCTTAGAATAGATAACACCTTTACAAATAGCCTCTCCAGGCCCAAGAAGGTTTCTAATTGTATCAAATATAGCTTTCAGTGCTTCCATTAGCTGGATTTAGACTGAGCAGTCTGAGCATATATTAAGTGGACAGTGGGCTAATTCACACTGTTGTAGTAAGTCATGGAAACATGTTCCCAAACGAATAACAACCTATGTAAGGCAAAGAGGAGCTGCGATGGTTCGTTTTTCCGTACTGTATAATGACGGTGCACATCCAATAAATAGTTTCCTTAATCTGAACTGAAGCCACAAAGAAACGGGTAAAGTCTTTGTAGTCGAGACTTTGATTTCATAACACTGCAGCACAGGTGAGTGTGGCACACGGTATTAGCCTACAAGCTTATCACTACTCGAATACACAAACATCAGCAGCTCTCAAGAGATACTGAGTCATCTTTAAGATGTTGCCATAAATAACAGGCTTAAATGACTTAGCATAGTCACAACATCCATAAACTGTACAACCTGAGACCTAATTCTAGCCTGAGTCGTACGTTTATAAAACGTATAACTGCAGTTTGAAGCTGCTCAAAGCTCTGTATAATTTTATGGAGATCTTTCAAGTCTGGCTATAACACCTGGACTGAATTGAGATCTGGCCTCTGCGTTGTTTTGAAGTAATACCTGTGCATTTCCTTTAGGCTCTTTCTCTTGCTGAAAAATAAAATGTTGCTGTTGTAAGTTATTTTTCTTGCACACCACAGCAGATTGCACTCAAGATTTCTCTGCATTCATTGTGTCCTCTTGTTCCATACAGTGAGCCTTTAAGTGCCTGCTGCAGACAAGCATCCCTGCCTCAGCATGACGCTATAACTGCCATGCTCCACAGTGGGAAAGATGTTGTGCTTCTAGTATCATGCAGAGTTTGGCTAACAGCAAGTATAGTGTACAACGATCGCCAGAAAGCTGTCTTCTCGTCTCATCTTCTCCTACATGCCTTCTGCTAAATGCTAGAACTTACGTCATGTCAGTTTTCTCTGTCGCGCATCATAAAATGCTTCATATTTGTGCACAATTTGGATCCAATTTCACAAAGATATTGACGTACTGTTTTCTCTGGTGTCAGAGAAAAAAAAATTGGAGTAAGAGTCTATTTGTTGAGGGAGTTTCTTTAAAAAAAAAAAAAAAAAATTGTACAAAAGGTTAGGAGTTCAGCTGAATAAAGGGAGGAATAAGAAGACAAAGAGGAGAAACAATCGTCCCATGAGCAGAAGAGGCAGGCAGATGGTGTGCTAGATCATTGTATGATACAGGCAGGAAGAGGGAGTGGTTTAAAAAAAATAAAGAAAGAAAAGCTCTGGGTTAAAAAGGAGTGAGGTTGGAAGTGAGAGAGAAAGAATGTGAAAGTGCGTAACACTGCTTACTCCGCCCTGTGATAAACAAAGACAAACAGAGTGTCGCTATGGCAATGACAAGGAGCTGGAGAACCTGACACAACCCATCTGGCATTAAGAGAAAGGCAGCCTCCCTGAATGACATCAATCCCGTCTTCCAATGGGAGAGGCGGTCATTTTATGTTTTTCCACTGTGGTTGTCTAAGGGCTACATTGTGTCCGGAGATATTTTTGGTCACACTATGGTCATGTCCAGACAGTTTTGGAGAATTTGGGAAATTGTTCATCGTGATTCAACCACGGCCCACTTCAGCAGGAGGTTTTGTCTCGTCTGCCATAGCAGCCCAGAAAAAACTGTGACACTGCTGCAAGCTGCAGACATATAAATGTAGACACAGAGATTTTAAGTATGTCTATATCTGTATGTTTCTGTGTCATATTGGCTCCCTCTGGGACATTAATTTTAATCAAATGGCTACCTCTGTCATGGAGCTCTTATGCTATACATCTAAAGACTGGAGGGACGGAGCAGGCTGACGTGTTCAGGGCTATACAGTTCACTTTGGAAATACTCTGTCACCAATAAGTCTTCCAACAAGTGTTCTCAACAGGCTAAATTAAGTTTATTCCAAGCTCAGTTGAGTAAAGAAGTTAGCCTTTAACATTTAGCACATGCACAAGATGAAACTCTTACTCAGCAGTAAACAATACATGAAGCACACCATATGCCCTCACTCACACTCACTCCAAGCCAATTGGCACTGTGTCAAACATTCCCGTGTGAGCTATATCACCAACTGCCTCTACCACACAGAAAACATCAGGAAACTGAGTGAGATTTAGATGGAATAACTTATGGACTTGTATATTTATGTTACGTATGTAATGTGTGTGAAAAATGGAATAATGTTGACAATTTCAAAATGACTGTCAAAAATCTGTCAGGCATGTTTACTTTAATGTCACTCAAGTGCTCAGCTGCCAGGAAGCAATACAATTTAAAGCTATTATTCAAATCAATCTACATTCATGTTTTTCCTCATGGCCAGAGGAAAGAGACTGAGTGGGTTGAATCATGTTTTCAAACTGGATGGCCATCACTGCAGTCATCTAATGACATTCAACACTGACGCTGATGGCTGTATTCATTATGAGCAGACTGGTGGAGAAGGCAAAGCAGACATGATATAATGCATATGAATATGTCAAGGATGACTACAGGGCCTAAAGGAAGGGAAGTGAAATGCAGCAGAATTTTAAGATAACCAGTACAGACATGAACGTCAGATACTGGACGGATGTTTATCAGCTACAAGACATTTTTCTGAGCCGGGACTGTTGTTGTAGTCTGAGCAGCGATTTCCTGTGTGGCTTTTTGTGGTTTCTACTGTCAGAGGTCTTCAAAAACACATTGGTACTGGCACTGCAATGACATCAATGCAAATATCCGTGCATATTTAATGCTCTATACTGCTTACATACTTCATGTTTGTGTGGCCGAGTCTGCAAACCTCATTTTACATGCAGCTGTTTGACCACAGCAAGTACAGAACTCAGCTTACAATGTAGCTTTCCTGACAGCTATGTAAACTTTGTGAGCCTCTCTAGTTTGATCCTGTTTAGTAGAAGAGTGTGCCGACCCCATTCTATATCTCCTGCTGCTGACTCTTCATTCTGACTGACCTGTTCTTGTTAGCACAGTGTGCAATGGTAGATGTCCTCTTTCACATTCGTAACTACAGTAAACATGACATTTTATCATTTCCACAACGACCACTGACCTCTTGTTGCTCTCAGAGGATTCCAGCAGTGCTGAGTCTTTACTGGTGCCATTGGAGCTGCCCATTGACTCATGGCCCTGGCTCTCATTGCCGTGACTCTCATTGCCATGGCTTTCATTGCCGTGTGATTCAGTCCCACTGCCGCTGGACCCACTGCTCTTCATCTCCACGTCCTCCTCGGGGAGTGATCGGGAGCGGGCGTTCTTGCGATGGTTGTGCAGTTTGGCAGGAGGGTCCTGCCCACTGCTGTCGCTGCCCTCCGAGGGGAGGCCTAGGTCGGGCCCACCTTGGTTGTAGCCACCCATCCGATGCAGCTGTGCCATGGAGCTGCATCCTGAGGCCCCCCTTGGCATGGAGCTACATGAGGTGGACACTCTGCTACCTGATGCTCTGTCCTCATCCTCCAGCACCGGGAAGCAATAGGGCTTGGAGTCTGAATCTTCTGACATTGGGAGAAGTGCTTGGGTTTGTTCCAGTTTAGTTAAATAGATGATGAACAAACACAATTACCCCATTTTCATAAGGGTGTTGCCTGAATGAATCACAGAGGAGCGCAGATTGATCTGTTGAGAGAAGGAAATTATACACGTCAGTATTAAAGTAATGCTTTTTATATTTAGAAGATGTACAGCATTCAAGAGTTGTGTCTATACTCTGCCACAAATCCATACATGCTCTGCTGGGACAGGTAATAACATGTTGACTCAAACAAATCTCCTACATCAAGCAGCTTTAGGTCTCTGCAAGAGCACTTTAATGCCTCACTGACATGAACTGAAATGCCTGGAAGACAGGAACAATATAAACTTCATAGCATGCTTCTGAAAATGGTCAACAATCTGCAAAGTCTCCATGATTTGTATTGAACGTAAAAGCATGCAAAACCACTGGCACTGATTCTTCAAAAAAAAGGATGTATTCATTCATTTGCATGCACATACACACACAGACACACGCACAAGCATAGGGCTGGGTATCGTTTAAAAAATTTCAATACCAGTACCCATAACAGTACCCTTAACAAGATACCGATACCAATTGAGTACTTCATTCGATACTTTTATTCAACTTTATTTGATATTAATTAAGTGAAAAGAAAGCAATCGGTTGCGTAGTGCTAGAGTTAGACATGGAGTGGCTCGTAGTCACCACTGAACAAAGCATGGCTGCGAGCAAAACCATAGAAACAGTAATTTTTTCTTGATCTGGGTACAAAAAGAACTGATTGCAGGTATCGTTTGACAGGCCTAGTTTCGATACTACTAGGTACTGGGATGTTTCGTTCGATACCTGAAAGCCCTACACAAGCATGCACAAAGAGATGTGAATCAAAGCTTTGCCAGTCCTCCTTCAAAACAGCGTCTGTTGTGTTATCAGAGCACATGGCAAGGTTGAACACTTGACCTCTCGAGAGCCCTGCAGGTGCTTCTCTGATGTACGGCGAAAAAGGCTCACTTGTACAGAATGGCCTTTACAAATCAGTGGGGCTGTCCCATATGAGCCCTCCAACCCTTTCAAAGGATCATCCTCCATGGGACACATAAAACACCTGACAGTGTTTATCTGAATGCCACCATAGGTTGCTAGACAACAGTGTGAGACTTTGGCCTCATTTTCTGTGGCTTCACGTAGCCGTGTGATGCTGCAAGCAGGGTTTTGAACTGTACAAAACCAAAGTCATCTCAGGTTTAATCCTATATAAATGTGACTATGATATATAAAAATGTCATATGTAACAATATGTTTATTCTGTGTGTACATTTCTTCAACACAACTACCCAAAATGAGTGTAAACTGTGAGTAGAGGTGGATTGTATTTTAAATGCTAGACTTCAGCGTAATGAGAAGGAGGCATATTTAAGTCTGTTAAAATGTGTGGTGGGTAGATATTTCCTAAAAAGGAATTTTCTTCTGGTTACAGGACGAGACAGGTATTTCTTGGGAGCATCAACAATGCTCTGGTTGGAATTTAGGACAAGGAAAACTGGAAAGAAATCGTATTTTGAAAAACATTTTTAAAAGATCTACTATGGAAAAAGAGATTACAGTGCAGTGGCGTGGCTGTCGTCCAGTAATTACAAGGAAGCGCAATGAGCAGTGACATCAGAAACAAACTAAGGAACAATAGAAATATCTGAGAAACCAGGACAATCTATGTGGCAAGAACCATATGGAGCGTTACTAAAGTGAAAGACCATCTCGTTGAGACAAAAAAAAAAAAAAGGTAGTAGGTGGTACTTCATCCCATAATGATATAACATTATTCTAATTATACCATAGTGATGCACTGTAACCCATGCTTCCTATGATTGTCTCTGTGTGGAGTCTTCGCAGTAAAGTCAACCAAACTGAATTTCACATTTACTTCAAACTAAACTGACAGAAATATATATTTGTGTAATATATTTTTGCCTGACCTGATATGTATGGTTGAATTTGAGATTTAGAGCACTGGAAAAGAAAGCATCATCTTCCACATAATCCTGTTTCTGGGCAACGTGTTAAGGTCACAAGACCACAAGTCTCAGTGTATTAACCTCCAGTCTGGACTCCTTCCAGGGCCAAGCCTCTCTAAGAGGCAGCATGCCTGACCTGCAATGGAAAAAGTCCTATTTTTCCACTCCGACTGAGGACACACAGCTTTATGCCCTCTTTAATTCACCTGATCTCTATATGTGGGTGTGTTTATTTAGTCTGACCAAATCAGTCCTAATCATCAAGCCCATGCAAGCATTTATTCACGTAGGCGGCGCTCACATTGTGCTTATCTGCTAATGATCTGTTGAAAGCTGCGAGTTTGACTTTGTGTGCACAGTATGGGTGCATGTAATGTCGGAAAAGTAACGTCACCGCAGACAAATGTGGCTGACTGAAGGGGAAATTTAAAGCCCCATAGATGGCTTTGATGGAAAATGTCTCATGAACAAATGTTCAATGGTGTCTCCTCTCATTATGGAGCCACAGAAGCATTAAAATATTAGATTTGACATTATTCTGTTTTTATTGAACATTTTACAGTATAATGATCATATGCTCTGAGAAATTCGTGAAATCCCAGCTGTGCCTGATGACCGGTATGATCTGGAAGTCAGTGGCCCTGAATTATGCAACATGATTCATGATTATGCCAAACCTTTATGGCAGTAAGACATAAGTAAAATATTTCCATTAATAATTAACCAGCCTGTCTGTCCTTTCAGACAGCAGCAAGTTCACAGCCACCAGTCTGCTTATCACTGACCTCCTGCAAAGTAATTTTTTTCATTTATGCTACTGCGTGAACTGGGTCAACTTACTTTGAAATTACTATCAAGATAATAGTTAGCAACTTAAGCTCCTATAGTTTGCATAAGATGAATTTGAGCACAGAGTTTGTGAATGATTTGTCTTGGTTGCACAGTCCAGCACTTAAACTCTGCACTATGGTTCAGCTATTTTCAGCAAAATAAGATAAAAAGCTACACTAGAAAGCCTCCTATTGCAGATAATAGACCACTATTACTCTGCCAACATACTGTACATACTCAACATTCTCAGCAGACCACTGACCGGGGAAGTTTCTTGGCAGCTGATTTAACTGCTACACAAAGTCTGGTTCAAAGTTTAAGAGCTGACTGCCAATGTGGCCAATATTCATAAAGTCATCATGAAGTTCACACAAGCTACCAACTGAAGTAACTGCTAGACGTTCACCTCATTGACTCGTTATCACGCCAAATCGTTGGCTCGATATCAGCAGACAGGTCAGAGGGAGATAAAGAAAGACTATTTAAACACGGATCCTCCAGTGATGCTGCAGGTCCACCAACGCTACCTGGTCCTTAAGAGAGGGCATCAGCCGAGGACATCCAATCGGTAATAAAAATTTAATTGAGTGGCACATAATGCACTTTTTGATGCTCTGAAGTTGTTTGAGTTGTTTCTTTATGGCCACATTATTTCATACCAATAATAATAAATGCACTGAACTGAACCTGAAGTGATTGAAGAGAGAAAGAGTGACTTCATTAAAGAGGAGAGATTTGTGCAGCTGCAGACAGACAGTTCTGGTTTGTGTTTGACTGTACAAAGTTCATGATGTTCCTGTATTCAGAATGGACAATCAAATATTTACTCTAACAACAGTAAAAGTGAGATGTTTCATATGTTTATTATAGAACATTTACCTACGTTCTTCTGATAAATGTCCAATTTACCTCTACAGTAAGGGTCACCTGAGGTAACTTCAACAAATGTGATCATTCTCTTGTTATACTCTTTTTTTATTCCTGACATTAAACTAATTTATTTCATCCTGCAGGCAAGGAAGAGGAAAAGGGAGTAACTTGGATTTCCTGTCCCGCCAAGAAAGCAGTAATAATTTTAAACTGACTGGGAGCTTGAGCCCTTCACTGGCATGTGATTCAGTAAACAACTTTCACTATGAACACGTATAAACTTTAAACACAAACCACGACACATTCAAACGTCAGAGGTGATTCTTTTTTAGACTGGTAGCAGATCCAGAAAGCAGTTACTTCCAATACTGACGAGCAGCAGCTGGCTTACAAGACAAGATGAGAAACATAACACAATTACAGGTTATATATTCCTCCTATTGACCTGGTGGGAACATGTTGCTCACTTGGCCTTTCTGAACACGTTTAGAGACATCACGTTTTCAGAGTAAAAAAGACAGAACAGTCCATTCTCACATGGTTCCGGTAAAATTGTATTCAGGGAGGGAAATTAAAACTTGATTATGTTTGGTCAACATGTAAAGTCTAGGCACTGCTGTTGCGGTGAACACCATTTATGTAAACTGGTGGAAAGACAGCCTGTAAGAGATTTTTTAGTAATATTCTTCTGTCTTGTTCTTGGTTCCCAGCTTCTTGCTGTTCTCCATCAGTAATACCAGTGACGACTTCAAGAAATACCAAGATGTATGTGGATTAGTCATGTAAGAGACCGCTAGAGCCACAGTCTTTCTAAACAGAACATCTCTTGGTTAAAATACGTAAGATTGGGTCAGAATTACAGTTCAATAATGTTAAAAACTGACATTATTAATAGAATGTAACACGGCAAGAGCTTGTTGCAGAGATATATACTGAAATTAGCCTACTGAAATATTAGCTTTGGCCCATACACCTCTTGAGGTAATAGTGAGCCGCTGTAGTCTGCCCTGACTTTTGCCAAATCACCATCATGAAGTACTTATTTCAACATCTTTTTTATTGCAATCAAAACAGAACAAACTCTGGGTTCAGACACTGTAAAGTTAGTAAGTGGGTTCAGATGTTCATGACGAATAACACAAATGATCCCATGGTCATAATCTGACTACTTGGCATTACTATTATGAGAGTTTGGAAAGTTTTCTTTATACTTTTGAGGACATTGAACTTTATTAAATCCATTTAGCACTTTATGCAATTTATTAGGTGTGTCTAACTGTGAACAATCTTGAAGAGTGTGAGGAAGTGAAATGCTGCTAACTGTTTGCCCCTTTAAAGGCTGAATCCTCAACAATACCTGGGCAATTTAAAATTACAATGTTGCAGGTCCAATGTGTAAAATGCACTGGACTAAAATGAATAAATAAATATCTAAAATATGTTAGGTAGTTATTTATATTTAATTATTTTACATTTCTGTCTGTGCTCTAATAAATGTGTTGGTTTTTGGATTCAGCAGTACATTTTCAATATTGGCCTCCTGAGGCTTTCATGGATCAGTATCAAAGAGTTACTGAAATTAGGTATCACACATTGAGCCCTGAGTCCTATCTTGCTCACTACATTTCCTGTGTTTGATTTTTCTGTAAATTATCTTTTCCAGACGAAACATTTGGACAGATTACACAACTGCACCCAATACAAGAGACTCTTTTGTGTTTTGTGTGTCATGCGAGCCAATTCCATTTACTGAGATGTGATTGAAAGCAAAGCTAGTAAGTGAACCATGTTTTTCAAAGCAATTATTGCTCCAAAGACTGATTACGGCTAGGATTCTGAACTACTACTCCATTCAGACAAAATTAAACTCTGAAACATCACATAAATGGTAAAAAAAATAAAAAATGTTGCCTGCAGATTTCTGCCAAAGAACCTTTTTACTAGAGTACTAATGATTACTAAACCCTAGTCTTTGAAAGGATTTTCAAGTGTGTGTAATGCAAATCTGTTAATTGACCTGTAATCTGGTGTTTTATCAGTGTATAGCAGCACTCTTTGATACGTTCTCTATACAATGAGATTTCTTACAGTAATCTGGATTCTTGAACGCAAACATAGCTGTTATAATCCAACCATTATGCCAACAAGTTTTTTCATGCCTAAACATGTCTTAGTATGCTTCCTTATTCACTGACCTACATATATCTTCAATGATATCTTAAATCAGACGCACATGACACACTGTCCTGCACCATCCAAGGTGTTATCCATGTTCCTGCGATCTATAAAAATAACAGACTAAGAAAGAAATGTTCTATTTACAGAGCGAAGATCATCGTTTTAGTCTTCAATTTACAGACCACCAGACTACGGATAGGGAATTTTACAAAGAGCCACCGACACCACCAACAGACAGGAAAATAAAAAAGCCAATGTCAACACAACTGTTGAACAGATGCTGGGGCACTCTTCCAATTTCAGATACAAAGTTTTAAAATGTTTGTTTAAGACAAACCATAGTTACGCTGCAAACATGAAAAACCATGACCTGATCCGAGGACACTCAGCAAAACCCTGATTAAAGTACGCCTGACAAGGAGTGGGCGGGAGAAAAAAAGCACTCCTCTCCTCTCGTGCTGTAAGTATAGGCGGGGAAGTTTGTACTTGACACGTTGCCAAATGTTCCACTGATCGCTACAGTAAGTTAAACTGGTATAAATGACTTCTCCCTTGCCAGCCTTACATGCGTCACTACCCCCTATCTCCTCCCACTACACTTGCTGCTGATATTCTCTATAGTGTTGAATCACCTAATGGTCTCTCACACACAGATTCATTGTTAATTTAAGCTCCATGTTTCACTGCCAATTCTGAATGGATTTTTTTTTTTTTTTTTTACCAAAATCATATTCAATTCTGTCAGCTTTTACACATCTAGTCAAGTAGTCAAGGTTATAGCCAGTGGCCTATAACCATTCACAAAAATGGTTTCAACTCAGAGTGGTACCAGCTCCATTTAAAAAGGTAGAAGATTTACAAAAGTACAGTTTGAGGTCAGATTCAGTCAGGTGTACTGTTCTCCATTGTGATGGTTGAATTACAACATATGATACAGGTACATACCATGAGGTGATTTATGACCTGCTGCACAGGTTGGGAAAATGTTTTTAACAAAAGACTTTACATAATGTAGAAGATATTATGTGTCATCAGGATAAAAAACTGTTCATACGAAGGTGACATTTTTGGAGATAACAAGATATTTCACCGATATCAGCATGAGGAATCAACAAATTGCTTGTGGGGTTGCAGCTACAGCTGACATACATAAAATATCAAAAGTATAATTCAAAAACTGCACTATAGTTACTCTCACCACCTGCCGTGGAGAGCTTACACAGAACTTGTCAAAACAAATCACAGTGATCAACCAATGCTTCCAGCAGGCATTGAATCCTTTATGGGAGGATTTTCCCTTCATGGCCAACTATGCAGACCGCCTGACTCATTCAACAACAGGCTGGCAAACTCCTCGGGGATAAAGCTCAGCTCACACCCCTCTCATTGGTTCAGCATATGAACTTCTGCCATGTGCTGCAGCAGTGCACTTTTTATGTAAGGAGTTTTCATGACAGCAGCTACCACGTCCACAGTGCACCATACGTGTCAGGGACAGCTCCACCACTTATTTCTGTCGACTACACTTCTGAGCGTCATCACATGGGTTACATTTCACTGCATAATGCATTCAACGTTTAGTATTTCAGCTCTCAGTAGAAAAAAAAATGTTATTTCCTCGCTGACTGAGTCACGTCCCCGCTGTCATGTGGGCAGGTCCGGTGGCCTGCTGTAGTCTACTGACCGGAGCTGACCCTCACACTGACACAGTTATGCAACTTTTCACGCATCACGCTCGTAGAGTATGTTACATATACAGAGGACGGCTCACTGTCACATTGAAAGACGTCTTCACACAACACAACACCAATATAATGCACGTAGCGCACATTAAAAACAGTTCACCAACCTTACACAAAACGCTCCTGGTCCAAGAGTGAAATAAAGCCTTAGACGTCTTTATGGTTCAGAGACACAGAGTACGGGCGCTGACGGTCCTGGTACGCTGTCACACGCTGCTCTCTCTCCCCGTTCAGGTTTGCAGACACACCGGCTCTCTCTGCTCTGTAGCTCCAGCTCAGGCAGGCAGTGACCTCATTTCAAACTCCTCCCTAAGCGCCTCCCTCAGCCCTGCGCCTATTGGCTGAGAGCGCCGTCCGTCTCGACCACACCGCGCTCTCAGCCAATAGGCGCTGACCGCCTTCACGGGGGCGACGTCACTATACACCGCTCCGCGCTGTGATTGGTCGCCGGGGCCTTCACTCTCTTTACATAAGGGTGTCATCGCTTTCACGTGGAAACTCACGGCTATCTCCGGCATGAGAGAAGCGAGAGCAAATCACTACGGCGCAGCTGCTGGTGAATGAAGCGGTACCGATGGTTGGCTCACAGCGGCTCAGAAGACCGACTGTTATCTAAACGGTTATACAAGTGTGTGTGCAGCCAATGTGGGTGATCCGCTCGGTGCATAAGCATAAAAGTTCCTTGAGAGAAAAAAAAAAGTGATATAACACAGTGTGTCTTTGTCCGTGGCTCTAATTTATATAAGTCACCCTTATATAAAAAACAGTGCCACGTTGCAGTGATGTTTAGTTGTATTGAGTCTAATATATGTTGTGATACATAAACATATCTCACTTTTTGTTATTCAGTTCTTTTTTGGTTTCACACACCCCAAAACATTAGATATGTTGCAGAGTTGTGTCCCATACCAAAGCTGGGTGCCTTACAAGAAACATATACACATATGTACATCAAATACATTTGTCTTACAGCTCTAATAATGTTGTAAAAATAAAGAATATTTAAGCATCAACTCTCTTTCATCTTGAATGTTTGGGCTGGCTTTGAATTGTTTTCTTCTGAGTTATTTTGTGATTAAAAAATGTTATTTGGTTTCACTCTACAATCATTCAGATATATTGCAGAGTTGTTGTGTACTGTCTCATACAAGAGCTGTGTGTAATATACTATGAGTCCAATAGACAAATATACATAAAGACATACATGAGCACCTTTACACTCAAAGCTCTGTTTCATGCACATTTGTCTTACAGTTGTATTACATTAAAGCTTTATTAATCCTGAAAATGCCCAAATAAACTAGAAATAATAAATGCTGTTCATATATTCATAAAGTGTTTATATTTTCTTATTACAACAATCTTATTATCACAATGACATCCTGATGCTTGGGCTGGTTTGGAGTTGTGTCCCTCTGAGGAGTCGGTCAAAAGTCAAATTGTCCCTCTAGTGGCTGGGTTTGGACTCACCATAGCTGCTGGTCAAAGCAGTTGTCTGTTAAATTTATGACCCAGCTTTGGCACCAAAGTTTTGGTGACTGATGCCAAAGCTCATTACCCCAATTACAGAGTCTAAAAATGCATGATGAAATTTACTGGTTTCACATTCCTCACTTAATCACATTGTCTGGTTGTATCTACACTTGGATTGTGACATTATTTTCTCCTGTCTTCTGTTTGTTTATACATATAATACATTTCATTACAAACATGCAGTAAGGGGAACAGTGCCAAGTCTGAAACATGTCACTGCTATATTAGCTCTGTTTTTTTGTTCTCTTTGCCACTAATGCTCATATGTTCGTCTAACTAAAGCTGGCAGCCTTTCACATTCTTCCCTTTGAGGCTTGTTGACCTAGTGAGAATCCTGGTCCCATGGTCGATACAGATTACAGCAGCTTAAATATTACGTTGATTTTATCAGTACTATTTTCACTTGGACTTGGACTTGGCTAAATTCCCATTCAAACTATGAATAACTTTTAGAGGGTTTACGGTATGTGGAAGAAACATTGATCAAATTTGACATTTGATATCAATTTATTTGTTTTCCTTAATATCAAGGTCTACACCTGAAGTCACAATCAAAATTATTGCGACAACGCTATGCTGTGTGCTCTTGTTTTGGTGTTCTGTTTCAACTATTTGCAAATTACAGCAAATTAACAATGTGGATTAGAAGGTAAATTCAGTCTTGTTGTAAAGAAGCAACCTTTTAAGCACAGAAGGGAGTGTCCATTACTAAAAAGTCAGATTTTAGTTGGAATAATCATGAGTGATAACTTCAACTTGCACACGTGTGTGAAAACTCTAAATCAGTAACACACAGTGCTTCATAAAAGAGAGACCACACATTAAAATTAAATAAACAAATGTCTCTACCTCCCTCTATCCCTTTTCAAAATCCATTAGGCAGGATCAGGAATGCCCTGGATCGGTCTAACATGATTAGCTATATAACCTCAGTCTCAAATAACCTACATTTCAGGACTGTGTGAGGAAACGGGACCGCCTGAAGGAAACCCACAGAGACACAGGGAGACACATGCAAACCACCTTTCCACCAAGGTCTGGCTGGCTGAATTCAAGGAGACATTTTTAAGTACTAAGCGACCTTGCAGTTCTCCCTCATAGTTCTACCATAATAAATACAATTTATACAGCACTTTTCACAAGCATTCCGAAGTGTCTTACAGACAGAGAGGTTTTAATTGTAAATATACAGGTATAAAGGTATAAAGCACGACCTAAAATGAAGTGTATCTTTCCTTTAACCAGTCGTACTTCCACCCTGACACACTGGTGAGAAATTAACACATCTCTCACACTATATTGACCTCCGTTCTCACATTTAGAGAGCTGCTATGACACGTTCCTACCATCTGGTCTAGACAGCGACACCTTGCATCAATTGAAAGAGAGTGATGGAATGGAAAAGAAATGATCACCACAATTATCACAAAATGCAAAAAATAGTTTCATTGGCATTGATCTGTAAATGTGATGATTTGTCCGTGTTGTAACCTATGACAAAACGGTTATGAACATGCGATCCATGTGGCTGTGAAGGTTAAAAATATAGAAACTGACTCAACTTACAATTAACTACATGAGCACAAAAATCGGAGCATACTAAATTAATAGAAAACAACCTCCAGCATCGGTGATAGATTTTTAATATCAAATTTCTGTGATTCCAAAAATAATCAAAATGGTTGGTTGTTGTCTTAACTCCTTCATCATTATCTGGGCCCACAGATGGAGCCGAATCTGTAGTGCAAGCTCTACTTGAATAGAAAAACAAGTCTCCACAATAAGGAACAGAGCACCAGATGGTAGGACGAACTAACCAGTCTTGGTTGGTGCTCGTTGCCTCGTGCTCCGCGTCAGCCTGAGCCAATGCAAAGAGAAAAGGTGAGAGAATGGGTGAGCAAGCCAAGCATGTGCAGCCCCAAAAGCAAGTAGGATGCACATATGTTTAGACTCACATACCCTCCTTATTCACATATACATGTGAGATGAATAGATTGACAAAAATATATATAGATGGGGTATAGACAGCATTTTTATAGCATTGTAAAGAGACATTGCATATGTGAGGAAATTGTGTTTTTTCTGAGCTTGCTTTTGAGTTTATTTAAAGTGACAAAATGATGCTGAATGTTCTATGCTATGGCTTCAACTATTGAGGTATTTACATATTTTATTGGATGTCATGAAATCTTACCAAAACAGAAATATATATACTACAGAAATATATATACTATACAGACTGAAAAGGGCTGATTCTGAGTACACCATCAGATTAAAGTGAACAATAAGATACTGTAACAAGACAATTGGAAAGTCATGTGTAGTATCAGTACTCTTACTTCTGGATGGAGTCATTTTTACCTTGTCACCTACCAATGACGCAGATGTCCTAATATGTCAGTGAACGAGGATTAATAATAGCTATTGATGGCTCAAAAATACGATGAGACATGATGATGCAACTGAAGTATGTTCCGCGTCTAAAATAAAAAGGTGAGGGTGACGTAAAACAGCCCGGCAGTCCGTCAAGGCCTTGAGAAAAAGAAGGGCATCCCCGGTATGAGGGGGTGGAGTATGGCAGCTACTATATTATGTTCACTATTAGCATCACACCAACTGCATGCTCCAAAGGCAATACCCTGAGTCTGTGGAGGGTACTCACCGCTGGAGTCATGTGGTGAAAAACATTTTGTGGTAATCCATGTGTGAACAGACTAAAGCAATTTAATTTGGTATATCATTGTCAAATAACTAGAAAGCACTCAGAAAAATGCACCAACACATCAGTCTTGTATTGACCTTCTGGTCAGGGTGTCATAATTGGGCCAAATGATCACACAGCATGATAAGTGCTTAATAAATGGCCATATGGTGACAATATCTGCATCAAAAATTAGTCAGTTCTTCCTTGGCCTTGGTATCTTTCTGGAGGATTTCTTTGAAATCTTTTGTATTTAAAATGCATTTAAAACATGACCTTCTTGGAGTCAGTTCTTTTGACATGTTTAACATCTAAAACCTTCTATTATATTAAGAGATCACAGTGACACTCCAGGTCTCAATAAACCATAACACGGTAAGTATATGGAAGCAAAAGCATATTACTTTTTCCAGGCAGAATACCGCTAAAACTGGAATCCCAATTTAAACCAATATAAGTCATATTTTGACACTGAGATCTTGACTAATGTGACATAAATTATATGGTTAGTGGTATCTGTTATCATTACTTCATGATATAATGAGGTTGTGCATGCAGTAGGAGAAAGAGATGTTCACTCCCACAGAATAAAAAAAGTCCTCCTACTCATCCCACATGATGTGGTGCTCATTTAATGAGCCATTAGCAGCTTCACAGTACCGGCCATGTGTACTTAGACTTGCATGGCTTAATCTTTGTGGCAAGCATATGCTACTGGCAGCCAGGTAGCCCTCTGGTTGCCGGACTGCGCGGGGACACGGGCAAGGAGAGGATAAAATTGTCTGCAATCTTCCTCCCACTCTTCCCACATGAAGTGCTATTCCCACAGTAACAATAGTTTGAACTACGTCACTAGTAGCAATTCAGGGACTGCTGCCAGATAATGTGGGATACTTAAAGCTACAGATATTATAAGCTCTATGGGATGGATTGATGCCAGCTCCCACTCTTTCTATTTTACACTGCAGTGCTCATACTTAAAATCTGAAAAACTGTAGCTGACCTTCTACCAGAAATGTCACTTTCCAGAGCCTTAATGATGACAACACTACAGAAAAGTTGACAGATTAATAGTTAAACACACATTGGAACGTGAAATGATGCCTGGTGACAGTAATAGTTTTATCATTGGGCAAGTGAGGACAACAACAGGACGAAAACACAAACATTAATCCAGGTTTGATCGTCATGGAAAAACTCAAACCTGGATAATCTGTTTAAAGAGAGTTCAAGATTATGTGGCAACAGTGCCTGCCTTAAGGGCATGACAGTACGTGGGTGGACAGTGCAGAAACATGCATTACACTATTCCTGTCAGGAAAGTTACAGTAAAGTGACAGATTTCTTTCTTTTTTTTTCCATTTTGATTCCTCTGAAGCGAGCAAATTTAATCTGGAGACATGCTGAGGAAAGAAATACCATAATGGCACATGACCATGTACACCAAACAATCTTTCTCCCCTGGTTTACTACAGCAATACTGAAAAGCACTATGATACACTATCATACTTGATCATAGTCATGCTTGAAGGACAGTGCTCAATACTTCACTTTGCTTTACTCAGTTACACAGAACATGTAACACATCTATAGTACATCATTTCTGGTTGTAAAAGCAGAACATAGCGCCTGAATGTGGAAAAACTCCAATGGGGAGACGGGAAGTCAAAGCCAAGTGATTTTGAAGACACATTTTAAAGATCTCATCACCCTAACAGCACCATGCCAGCAGTTTTGAGTATGTTTGATTCTCACACAAATGCTCAGCTTTCAATGTAGTTTCCATACTTTTATTTTTTCAAAAACATGCAGGTTATTAAACAGTGTGTGAGGTTTGAAGTATTTCTTTGCAGGAAATAAATATAATATATTTATTTGTATGTTTTCATTGGTGTATAATCACCTGAATGTATGAATCGCTGTCTTTATGTCTACAGTAAGAGCGGGTCCTCTTCTATGGAGGCCGCCGTTGTACACCATTGTTATATAGTAGCTCAAATCAGGCAAAGTACAACTGATCTAGATATGAACTTTTGCTTTTTATGTGATTTTTGCAGCCAGAATTTTTCCTACATGCTTGCAAGAAGATGGTGAGACGCGGGAGAATATTCATTTCATTACAATCTGCAACTTCGCTGCTAGGTGCCACTAAATCCTACACACTGGACCTTTGCATATCCTTATATCTAGCCTTTTGCTGTAAAGTCAGTGACAGGTACGTGGTTAGATCACAGTTAAAGTTATCTGACAGTCAGTGAAAAAGAGTTCAGTGGCAAGTAATTACACTTATATAAATATTTCTCCAAATCCTTCAATTAAATATTATATTTGGGTTCATGACGAGCTTGGACGTGGGTCTCAGGTGTCTGTGTTTTGGTTCCCATGTCCGTTATGACAAATGTGACTTAACAGATATGGCAAAGCCACAATATGATTGGATGGAAGAACAAATTGGCCATATTCGCCATGTTTCATATTGTTTATTGAATATAATCCATGTGAGCTGGTGTGTGTCAGTGCTTGTTGCCTTTAATTCAGTGTTTTCATTGACACATCGTCCATTGTATTGAAGATAACTTTTGCATTAGTGCCCACTCTCTGTCAAGTAGGCACTAATGCATCCCCCATTCAACAACAAATAACTGACAATACTGTTTTGTACCACTCAACACAAGCACGAGCCTAATAAAGGTCCATGGACAGATACTGTTCTTCACGCTTTTCATACATCAGCAACTCTCCATCCCACAGCCAATCAGTCGGAAGTGACTCAGTTCCCTTATCTTGTGGGCATGGAGGGATCACCTTCAAACTAACACCTAGTTCTGTAGAGAAAATATGGGTGATTTATGAGCGCAACAAAATTTTGCTTTGCGTAGGAAGTGTGTAGGACTGGAGTCTAGGTTACTTGCATGACAGTGAACGTGGTATCCCTTTATAGTACTTGGAGACTGCCTCCGCCTGTGAACACACTCCCTCCCACATGCAGTTTGCCAGTGATATGTAGGCGGGTGTCAGTTCTCCTATATGAAAACTTGTGGAAATCTGACGAAAACTGACGTATGCCACAGATGGCGTTGTCTCTTCGTCAGAAGGCAAATTGTAGCTGTGGCCCACTGCCACCAAACCCAACTGCCAATGATATTTTGCATCAGCCAGGTTATCTTTCATGCCAAACTCAGCCAGCTTATACACTAGACTGTGGAAAGTGGGCTATGTAACCTGGTATTAGGTTTACTGATCAAAATCTGGGGGGTCTTTGTTGGTTGGGTGGTGCTGAAGTGGGATGAGGGACAGACAACCACCAGGAGTGGTCTGAGACACATGTCAATTGAGCAAACATTCCCTTTTTCAAGCCTTAATATCTCAAAACTGGAAGTCTTTTTCAGCATAATTTTAAAGGTCCTGCATGTGAGATTTAGGGGGCTGTAATTACAGAATATGGCAGACATTTAATAACAACACATAACTTTGTTTTTATTATTGTACTATGAATAATAAATATTATGTTTTTGTTACCCTAGAATGAGCCTTTTGTATCTACAGATGCCACAAGTCCTCTTCCAGAGTATGCCACACTGAAGTGCCATGCTAGTTGCCACTAAATCCTAAACACTGGTCCTTTAAATTGTTGTATTTAATAAATATGATTATGAACTAAGGTCAGCAGTTCAGAGTAGTGATTTGTTATTCCTTTAAATTAAAGTGATTTCATTTACAACGTTCCTTTTTCTAAACTAATGGTGAGTTATTATTCTTTGTAACACTCCTGGAGGCAGACAACAGGATGTCCAAGGCCCTTTGATGTCTCAATTCGTCCAACTGATAAGTGCATGTTTTCATAAAGCATGCAAATCAGAATCATTTCCATGACCAGATTCTGAGGATCCCAGTCCCAACATGGTAGTCGGAAAGATGTTAGTCAGCAGACACCACTTCACACCTCAAACGAGTACAGTTCACTTCCCAATGCGATCGTTGAGGTTGAATTAATGCCATCCATTTAGCATAACAAAAGCGAGGGTGGTTTTAATTAAAGTGCTTTTGATCACTTCATAGCAACAGTTTCAAGTAAGACTAGTATTTTCTGAATTTATTTTGAATGGCCAGCTGTTTCTACTTCTTTAAAATTGGTACTGAAGGGGAAATTAATGTCTCTACTTCTTATTCAACTACTATCTCAAATAGATACTGTAAAGTTGAGTATAAAAAATCTTCCATCTCCCTCCTGCCTCCAAGTCTACGTTGGTTAAAAACTAATGCTCCATCCATTTAATTCAATACTTTATGTTGTCCATTTAAATTGAGATAAAAACACTAACACAACCTGCAATCAAGTATCTGGTAACACTGGCTCCTTCTCTCAGAAAACACAAGTACCAATCTAGCAGAGGCCACAATGATTTTATTATTCAGAGATCATTATGCTTTTTCCGACAGCAACTCTCCCTCTTCAAACCAATCAGCAGCCGGAAGTGATTCAGTCCCTTCATCTTTCTACTAGTCAGCTTAGACGTAGAAGATGGATAACCCTTAATCTGACACAAAAAGCTGTTCTGACCATTTGGCCGCATCTACAGGTACACTACTGCTTATTTATCTTCCAAATACAGTTTTGTCTTTTAAAATGTGTAGATAACAATAAAGATTCAGTCCATTATGTCTTAGATGGACACGTTTCTTAATTGCCTGTGAATGTGGTACTCCCCTAATAGTACTGATCTGCCTCCATCTGTGAACACACTCCCTCCCACATGCAGTTTGTCAGTGATGTGTAGGCAGGTGTCAATATCCCTCTGTAAAAACTCATGGAATTTTCCCTAAGCAAACGTGACATACTGTATGCCACAGATGGTGTTGGCAGAGTCGCCATTGCCTACCACACCTTTCCTATGCCACATTATATCCTGCTTCATATAGGTAGTTTATAGGTGAGAGGTCGCTTCATTTGTCAAATGACAAAGCAGATTATGTGGATAACAACTACCCACAAGTATACAGAACAACATATTCTCCTCTACAGAACTGAAAGGCGGATTTATTAGGAATGTAATTCAACATTTCCCAGCCACAATAATATTGAATTTCATGAATATCTTCTTGTTTGGAGGTACTGGACTTAAAAAAAAAAAAAAGTATTTATGTGCACAGTGTGAGTATAAAGTTTTATGTATGAAACATGAACTTTGCACCTTTACTGAATCTGTTACACTTGAAGGTTTCTTCCTTCCTAAAATGAGCACACAAAATTTCATTCTACCCACAGCACTGATAGCCGGCATAATTTTTTCTCCTTTAGCAAAGTAACAGGAAGAAGCCTCACATATGCACATTTTTACAACAAACTGATTTTGTGCCATTTATGACACACAAACATAATTATGAAACACTGTCCTGCAAACACGTGAATTCAGAGTGAAATATTGTTCAGTCCAGCACGAGAGCCACTTACCAACAGGTCAACCAGTACTGGTCTGTGCTGAGTCAGTCATGGTGAGGCAGCAAGATTTAGGTTTATTTTTAACTCCCATTGGCTCTAATATTACAGTACACCAGCAGTCTCGCAAAAACCAGACTTGGAAAAGCAACCATTAGTACAGCCATGATACTGAGCTTTTATCTCCCCCTGCTGGCATTCAACAGGCATGACTCAGGTGTACCTAAATAGACAAAACTGGATACAATGATTTGTACAATACATGACTCATGAGGAATTATTCACTAGCAGCGCGTTATTCAAAATAAAACTATAGGAAAGCAAACTGAAGCAATACAACAATTAAATTTATTTATGTAATAACATGTACAAAAAGTCAAAGTCCACAATGTTCAATAATCCCCCCAACAGTAACTGTATTTTAACAAATGATATACTTCTTGCTGATGTTAAGATGGACATGCAAGGACCTTTCTGCCTTTCACCCCACAAAATGTGCAACTTTGCATGCCACTACATCCATGGTGGTCATCATTTTCAGTAAGTAAACTTAACATCAAATCTATTTTCCCCATGTGTCATAATACTTCAAGGTAAACTTTCAAAATTTAATTAGAAATGCAAAATTTGGGCATGATTCAAGTATAAAACTGGTCTGTCAGGTCTGATACTGTGGTTGACAGCTTAAATATCAGTCGAGTAAGTTGGTGGTCCCTTTAACAAATAATACCAGACCAGGGTGGCTGACAGATTAAGAGTTGATAGTAACATTTTAGAGGTCAGTTGTGACCACAGGAGTGACTCCGTGAATGAGCAATGTTGGGCCCAAATCTTGACTCAACAGGTTCAAGTGGTGTAGGTAGGCATGGTAACGGCTTTGGTCTGCTGGTGGGCGTGGCAAATACAGAAAACGCACAGCAGGCTGAGGGGCACCGTGTCTACGAATCAAATTGTTGACAGCACAGATATATTCATCGGTCAGCTGAGCAGCATTGCTTGGAAATTGCTGGACACCATCTTCCTTCTCAGCGTCCTCTTCGTCTTGTCTCTCCTTCCTCTCTTCATTCTGTGCGGACTCCAGATTTGCACTCTCCTCTCCTCCTTGTCTCTGCCAGTGCAGAGCCACCACCTGGTCCCACGGCACCATTTGCACCTGAGCTGATATCCTAAGCTTCTTTAGCATCTCCCGGAGCTTTGTCTCCTCTTCTTCCTTTAGACCACGACCAGCTTCCACACACAGGAATAGGCGGAGTCTTGCCTGGCTCCAGGCACGGGTCTCATGAAGCACGCTGGCCAGCTGCAACATAAACAGCGAGCAGATGTCCACATAACCGCGACTGTCTGGTCGAAGTAGATTCAAAGGCCACACATCAATAAATGGCCCTATCGTACTTCGGTTGCCCCTGAGCTTTTTTCCTGACCCCAAGACCTCCTTCCGGTTAAATTGGTTGAAGTAGCGAGCCAGTGCCACATTCTTTCCCATTTTTACAGCATCTGCAATCACTGACACATATTCCTCTTCCTGAAGGTCTTTAGGTTCCTCAGCACCCCGCACACTGGGGAAGAAGGGAGACGGTTGCTCTTGGGGCTCCATGGATGCGCGCGATGCATCCAAATCGTGGTTTGTAGATAGAAT
Source organism: Larimichthys crocea (assembly GCF_000972845.2). NCBI lineage: Eukaryota > Metazoa > Chordata > Actinopteri > Sciaenidae > Larimichthys > Larimichthys crocea. The sequence goes on from NC_040012.1 coordinate 13,679,806, forward strand.
GTTACACTGGAGGTAGTCTTCAGGGGGGCAGTCATCATAGAAACCCAAGACAAGGGTATTAGGCCTCATTCCACCTAAATACAGATGTAAACAGAGTAAATCATTGCACATTTTGCATGGAAGGTGTAAGATTTATAGAGTAATACATAATCATAAATGATGATTCAATAATGGAAAACCAACATCAAACATCATACAAGCAATAATGTAAACTTGCCTACCGAAGCCTGTGATAAAAAGCAGGTTCTGAACTCCATGCCGTACTGAGTCAGCCAGTGTAAGGTTGACAAATGCTTTAATGTTTAGATGGTCCACTAGAGATAGCCATGAGTCATAACTGTTTTGCAGAGGATCGGAGGGCAACCCATCTGCAGAATCACAAAAACACACAAAATATCAGTGTGTTGGAGAGAGATGCAGCTCATTCATGACTTACACTGCAGGAGAGCTGAAGGAGTTCATTTGTACTTTCAACACTCTTCTCCTCATTGTGAAAACCTGTCAACAGTAGCAACTGATTGCGAACTGATTGCAGTGTTACACTTCTTACCTAATAAACCCAGCTTCACGTGTCCCAGTACATAAAGGCCACTCTTCTTCAGGTCATTAATGAAAGTCATAAGACCTATACGGCTGCGAGGGTTTGCCACCATCAGCAGCACCTGGGGCCTCCAGAATTTTACATGATCTTTGCGAACATCCAACAGCAGCAAGTATTTGCGCACCTGAGGGATTAAAAATTGGGTTAGAAAGACGTGATGACGTAGCAATTTATTCAAACTGACATCATATTGTTGCTTCATTTTACTGTGCACCTGGTGGAATATAAGAGCCTGGCTGATGTAGCCCCAATTGCTGATGGGACCGAGGTAGTGGATAAGCATTAGGAGCAGCAGCATAAAGGCTATGCTGGCGAATGCATAGATGGCATTGATGAAGAACATCATGACCAGGCAGCCAAGAATGCCCAGAGTGCAGGTATGCCATGTAAAACAACGAAAAGAGGGTCTAAATGACAAAGACAGAACATGGAATAAAAATCACCTTTGATTAAATTAAAAAAAAAAAAAAAAAAAAAAAAAAAAAAAAAAAAAAAAAAAAAATCAGATTAACTCACTGCAATATCTCACACTGTACCTAAAGTTTGGTGCAGAAGCCCATTCAAGAGCCAAGCAGGCCAGGTTCACAGCAGCATAGACCAACAAGAAGAAGATAGTCACAACACTGGCAATTGTGTTCAATTTACCAGCAAACAGCACCACCTAGTGGATGCAACAAAGAACATTCTTACACTCTTAGTTCTATACAAAACACCTCTTAACATGTTGAATAAACCAAAAGGTTCTCAAACACCAGCCTGTAATGGCTGTTAATTTAATACTGTTAACAATAGAGACAAATGTCAGTTTTTACTGTGTGCTTATTGATAATTAAATTATGTAATGAGTAAGCAATAAAAGCGAGCAGGATTCAGCACATTACAGTTACTGAGAAAAATGTATTCAAAGAACTGCAAAGAAACTTCAGCTGCCCCTTGACCCAAATACAGCTATGCTGTTTTAAATTACAGCTATACTACACTTGTCCATGACTTCGCTGAAACAAATGAAGAAATATAAACTATAACAAACCATCTAGCTAATATGCTAATAAAAAGTAGCATGCTAGACAAATAAAGAGTTCACTTACTAGTGTAACAGGACAGTACCCTGCTTTGTCTCCCTGGCATAACTTTTCAAGCTTTTTGTGCTCTTGCTTTTTTTTTCGTTTGACAAATGTTTTGTCAATCCAAAGCCGATTACAATGATGCACAAATGTTTTTGCACTGCTGAGTGGTAGGTGAAGGATCAGTAGATTGTAATCCGGCGGTTATGCACTGAGACGTCAACTGCTAATTTATTTGCTTCCATGTTGAACCTTACCCTTAGTTTTACCTTCACTTTAGGGGAGTACTTCAGCTATCAATCAGGGGTTATGAGTAGCTGTCAATACATGATTTAAAAAAACACAACAGTCAAATTTCACTGGCCAAAACATTGAACTGGGTCACTGATCTAACATCTGTGAGAGCAATATGAACAGGAAGGGGCTGACAGTGAGGGCAAGGTAAGTGACCGAGCTTTAGTAGACTTCAATGAAGACTCTAAACTTTATGCACAGAGGAAACCATAACCTCTTCTCATATTCAGTATACAGTGTATTATCCGACCTGTACAAGCAACCAGGAGACAAGCACTGAAGCCCAGGGGTTCCCATTTCGAGATGTTTTCCTCGTCACAGACAGGACGCCACCTATAAAGATGTAAAACATAAAAAAAAAAAAAAGCAAAGTCACTGTTATTGCTCATGGCCGTAAATCAGAAAAACAACTGAGTCATCCTGCATTCGTTCTTACGCCAAACACACAATGAGAGGGTTTTTTTCTTCAGTCAACACTGCAAGCCATCTGTTATCAAACGATGCTTTCCAAATTAACAAGCCTCCAGTAGGAAAAACGAGACATGATGAAATTAATAACAAGTGTCAATTTCTCACATTTGAGATGGATGCCTCTTTCAACAGATGGCTAGTTATTAAAATGTTGACTCAGCTTTATAGAAGACCAGCTGGATTTGGATATGCTTTCATATACAAAAATCATACCAGACCAAATCAGAGGACAGGTCAGCTAAAAGCCCACTCTGTCAATAAACAATGTCATAATTTGCTGCTCTCTGAGTTTAATGCTCAGTGTTAGAGACAACAAGGGAAATTATTAAATCTCACCAAACAGGTTGTCTTTGGACAGAGCATACAGGATCCTGGAGGCACCGATCAGGTTACTCATGGCAGCAGACACGGTGGAGGAGTAAACCCCAGTTGTCACCAGAGGGGGCCATATATTGATGTCTCCCAGGAAACTGTAGTCTCTTTGGAGAAGGCGACTAAAGATAATGGATAAAACTCCAAATATGAAATGAGTTGAAATAATTATTTCAGCAGATTAACTGTCAATAAAACTGCATATTTTTAATCACTTGTATCATGTGTATGTACAAATGGATACAGATATTCTATCTGGAACAAGACAGCAACAATATAAAAAAAACTTAAATGTAAAAGCAGCTTTTGAAAATGTTTTTAAAATACTGACATGACTACTGTGTTTATCTTTTATATTTCAGCGTGTTTGACTGTGTTTGTGTCTAACCGGTCACAGGACCACGCAGCCAGCAGACTAAGCAGATTGTATGTAATAAAAGTTGTAAGAACAGCTGCAAGCGTTCCTCTTGGGATGGAATAGCTGGGATTTTTCAGGTCGCCTAGAAAACACACGACAGACATCACTATTAAACAAAACAAAATGCAGCAACACCTTATTAAAGTTCTGTCAAAGACACATGGTCTGTGTCAAATCAGGAGCTGGATCCACGACAGTGTGTAATTGGTTGTTAAAGGTTCCTCTCACTAAAAAAATTCAACTATTTTTTTTATTTTTATTTGAAGAATTCAGTTGGTGTATCATTTCATCCCACAGTATCTCATAAAGCATAATATGTGCTGGGTCAATGGTTTCCTGGCGGATCAGGTAATTCTCTTCCATTTAATCTGATCTTCATGTGAGGAAGGATCATGCTGTATAATTACAAGGTGTTTCCTTTGGGTGGTCACTGGTAAGTACGTCACAATAAGTAGAAAAAACTAAAAGGCATAAAAAAAATAGACTTCAGGCATAAAGTACATTTAAAAATTAAAATGTAGTAGTCTGAACATGTGGTTGATCAAAGGACATGTAATGTAAATAGATACATTTTCCTTTAACCTGACACACCATTTGCCCATTAAGTTAATCATCTCAACTTATACTATAAATTTAGTAAATAAATGTTGAGTAGGACGACATACATGCACGCTTACTTACTCCCAAACTCAGGCTAGACTGTCGAGAGGGGGTTAATATTCGGCAGTCACGTTGTGGGATCCAGCCCCTGAATTAGGACAAAGCTAAGGGTTCTCACCTGACATATTGGAGCCTGCCATGATTCCAGTGCAGCCATTGAACATGACAGCGAACACGGTGGCAAAGCTCATCATGGTACCAGTGGTGTAATCTATTGTGTAATTAGCTAGGAGGAATGACAGGAGGCTTGATCATTCATACAGATCAGGGACCTGAATTAACAAATCAGAGCTTATAACACAAATTATGTTTTTTCAGACAGGTCAAATGTCGTATAAAACAGGTGAAAAGAATATACATTTCCGAACAATGACAACATGACCAACTCACGCAATAGGTTGCTCTCCAGAGTGTGGAGCTGGAAGCCAGAGTAATTGGCAGTGCTCAGGCCGGTACCATTTAAACCAGAACTATCTGGCAAAATCACCACAACAGGCCGCACAATGAAGAAACTAATGAAGGTAGAAGCCAGGACTGTCGTGACTATGATGAAGATAATAAAGGTGGCTTTGGCGTAGATGTGGGCTCCCACCTGTAATGACAAGCCACGTTAAATTTAGGCCCAAGATAAGTTAAAAAAAAAAAAGTACCAGGCACAGATTTAAATGATTCTCAATGTTGAAATCTGAAATCTTGTTGTTGCTGCAGGTGTTTCTGAATGTGTAGTGTCCATGTACTGTCTTGTAATCTGTCTTGTCTTGTGTTTTTATACTGCAGTGTTAATTTTCTTAGTGTTAAGAGATGTTTTTCTCTGTTCCCTGCCCAGGGACTACATTAAAGTAAAGTAAACTAGCTCATTGTTAACTCTGGAGCACTGTCCTTGTCAAATAAACAAATACATAGATTATATTTGACAACACATAACACAGCTACACAAAGTTTTCCTCTCTGACACCATGTAGCAAAAAAAGGCAACTTTGTACTCAACATCTTTCTGGCTAATAGGCATATTGCAATTAAAATGACTGATACTTGTTTTCTTCTTCTAAATTTTCATTATTCTTGCATTAAAAGACAAACTTTACATTTTTTCACATTTGTAATGAAAGTTTATTTCTAACAAAAGCAACATAAACTTAGTGCTTTTCTATCCAACTCTTGTTTTTGTTCACTGTGTAGTGTAATCAACCCATACAACCTGCACAGGCGACCAGAGAGGGATTTAGATTTAGCATGCCTTTTATTCTAAATGGTTATGTATTTAAACTTTTTCCATTAGTATAGACCGCAGATGAGCTGACAGACTGCATCTCAATATTAAAAAAAAAAAAAAAGGAAAATTAAACAATGGAGTCTCACCAAGCAAACAATGAAACACAGGAAGAGCAAGACAGTGCCATAAAGCAGAGACCACCAGTATCCCGAAGGCAACACCTGATGGAGATTTGCAACACCGTCTGAGGGACAGTCAACAGGGTTAATTATTATAGCAGCACACGCCAACATACATATATATTCCCACAATGTTGCAATAGACCCTACCGACTGGGACACCAAAGGAAGACAGGATAGCTTCAACCAGACCCAAAATGTAGAGAGCACTGCCGCACACATTGGCAAAGAAAAACATTATGCCAATGCTGCCGCCAAACTCTGGACCCAGAGCTCGGCTTATCATGTCTGGGGATCAGAGTTGAGGAATTTCTGACTACAAATTCATCTACCATTGCAGACTGGATAAAAAAGGAAGGAGGAGACCTATGTCATTGGTACTTTTAAATAACAGCGCATGTCTCTCTGAGCAGTAAAGGATACAATAGGCACCTCCAGCGTCTAAAGCCCCATTGGTGGAAATGGCACAGACAGACAGCACAGTCATCGTGATAATGAAGTAAGCCACCAGAAACATTGCAATGGATTGGTAGAGTCCTGCTTGACCCACAACAAATCCTGTAAGAGGGTAGGAGGAAAAATCTTATAACATGGCCTAAAGGTTTACCTCAGGTCTGCGGAGCTGCAGGAACGTTTTTCTACTGATCTATTACGTTATTTACATTACGGACACATATAGACTACAGTAATGGCAAAACAATGTTGAAATTGTTCAACAGTTTGAGAAATAATTCATTGTTAGTCAAAACATTTCCTGCTCTAGTTTCTTAAATTTAATAAATTTGTTAATATTCAGTTTTATAAAATCAATGCAAACTAAATTTTTAGAGTTTTATTGTTCACTGGACCAAACAAGCAAACTAAAGGAGGTCATATTGAGAACTGGTAAATTGTGATGGGCAACGTTCACAAGACTTTAATTGATTCATGCTAAAAGAAAATAATCATAATAAATGTTTAAATTGTAGGATTTGAGATAATATTTCTATTTCTATCAAGGCTCAACTAGAGGATTGAGGGGCTGACATGACTGGATTGTTTCATCACTCATTGAATGGAATAACCATTTTTATTTTTATGTTTATTTATTTATTTGTGTTTAAAGTTGACTTTGGGACAAAACTGTGGTAACGTTACTCACCGATCCGCAGGAACACAACCACGCTAAACATGGACAGTAACGTCGGCATGACCACGCCTAACAACACTCCGAGCTTCGGGCCGGTTTTTTTCTTGTCTCGTCGGCCGCCTCTCCCCGCCTTGAGCCGGCTGTGTTTGGACACATCTCTGGGCTCGGTACCGGTGCTGCTGGTGAGTCGGTAATGTAGAAGAGGAGACTTTTCTGACATGGCGGCTAAAAGCTCACGGTAACGGTAACGGGAAAAGCACGGCTTGAAACCGCACGAGCTCAATTTGCGTCCGACGTCCGGTCTGTAACTATGGTGACACGTGCTAACGTTCGAATGGCCGCCACTCACCTCCTCACCACCTCAACACTGAGCCCACCTCACCTGGCGCAGGTAAGGTTTGTTAATGACGTAAGTGACTCAGCCAATCAGTGAGTTTCTCCTTGATTAACCCACCTGCTAATTTGTTTGCCTAGCTATAATATCAAATAACTATCTGCCAAACTGACCAAACAAATAAATGAGTAATAAAAATAAAAAAATAGTATGAAGTCAAAGTTTATTGCATATTATATTGCAAAGGTTTTGTATCATAAACAGTATTTGTATCAGTATAAAGTGTAGCAAAAAGTTGTCTTAAATGCAAAATCTGGGTATTTATATTTATCTTGTACAGTCTATGGTAGCCTATATACACAAACAACTTCACAAAGACACCTAAGGTAGATTTCCTGAATTGAAAAAAAGCAAAACATAGAACCGTGCATACATCTACAGCAAATCAATAACCTTTAAAATAAAAAAATGTAAACAGAGAGAAGATCTAAATGTGCAATGAGAATAAAATGTGCTTACTAAATTCATACCAGGAAGCAACACTTTCCAGTCCAAGTGTATTTTTTAACCACCTAATGTGCAATAGCTGTCTAGACTTAATAAGCAGAATAATAATAAGCAGAATAAAATTAAAAAAATAAAACAATTTTGGGACTAGATATGAACTGTAAGCAAAACAAGTCTGGCATCAAAACATGAATCCAAACAGGGTGGATAACAGCAACTTTAGATGTGAAATTTGAATTATATAATATAATTATATGGATAAATGTCCATCCAGTGGAGACTTAGTGAAGCTGCCTGTAGGCTACATACAAAACAAAGGAAAGAAACATGCCTTTTGTCAGATTGCAGGTTCCAGAGACACAATTACATTTAAAGCGTCCCTATGTTTATATAGAACGATAAAAGAAATGCCTTCCTACATACATTCATTTGTTCATAATGTCCATTATTGCAGTCAGATTGCTTTTTCCCTTTATTTTTCCAGTTCTTCTTAATGGCCAACAGAGAAGAGAATGAGTCTATGCAGCATACTACATAAAGGAAAGTAGACTTTTCACAAATTTTAGCAAGGCAACAAAGGTAAGGAGAGAATGCAGATCACTCTGGCTGTTTTGCTCTGATGAATTTCCATTCTTCTTTTATTGACCAGGGGTTCCAGCTGAGCGTATAGGTAAAGAACAATGGATCCAAGGAACTTGTTTTTGTATCATTGAGAAGGGCAACTGTCTTCTAGGTCAACCATGAAACGCTCCAGTTTGCCTGAGATCAGATGGTTGTAGTTCTGCAAGACTGTGCTCAGACTCCTGGTGCTTCGAGGAACACAAGACAGCGCTGGACTCAACTCTGGCCCCTGCTGGTCCAAACAGAAAACACAAGAATGTAAATGGTTTTAGAAATGAATGGCAGAAATACACATGAATAAAAGTTAGAAAAAAGGAGACTGAAAATTATGCTAAAAGGTAGGGTGATATAAGATCCAACACAGGGCACTATTTACTTATAGAAACACACAAAAACTAATTCTTGCCAACAGAAATCCACAAATGAACTTCACAATTTTAGGATATTATGTAAAACATGGATCACAGGACATTCTTTTTGCACTCTGTCTCACTGGGAAAGTATGCACTGCTATCTTCTTTTTGTCCTGAGGAAGGAAGGCTTGGGGTCACACAACATAACATCATAACATCACACTCCCAGGGCACAGCTATTCCAGAAAGCCAGAGATTTATGAGAAACCAGGATATTTCCACACCAGAGGAAACTGATAATGCGTCTAATTCAGATTCAAACCAGAAAGAGAGGAGCCTATCAACACGTTTTCACTCACTTTGTGTGAATGTTTATCAGCACACTGATTAATTTTACTTGGCCTGGCTATTTCTGTGTGAGTGAAGAAGACAGATGGAGGTTTGATTTGGTTATCTGCAGGTCAAAAGGCAAACACGTTAAAGTCAGTGAAACGTCCTGAGAAGCCCAGGTTGTTTCAGAAGTCTATAATAATGTATATTCAGGATCTTTTTATGATCGTATGTATCCAAGCCATCCACAAACTTCTGAAGCCACATTTAGAGTGATTTTCACTAACAAATCACCAAATCCGGTGCTTACTGGGAGTGCTTGCGTGTTTGTTTGCATGCAGTTTATCACTGTGACAGCTTCTTACACTCAGCTGAAGGTGTACGACAATGAGCAGGTAGTTGTTGATGTTGTTCTCCAGTCTCTGCATTAGCGAAGCGGCACATCCTGGCTGGCTCTGGGCCCTCACAACCTTCACACTTTCAATAAGAAGCCTCAAGGATGCAGCTATATCTCCTCTCTTCTCCTGATGCTGGGGTAACACACACACAGAAAGAAAGGTAATATGTTTTTGAGGATATTATTAAGGGCAGGATAAACAGTAAGTAAGCAAGTAAGAGCTCCTCTGTGGTAGAGGATTTTGGACATGTGCTAACATACTGATTTGTTTTTCCAAGATGCTACATGAAGCTCGGTGCAGGGTAGCTGAACTGGTGTGGAGAAGGTTGTGGAGCCATTACAGTTACTCTGCAAGGGACAACACATGGAAGAGACAGATGACGACAGACAGACTGACTGGAGACAGGTAACAACACACAGACAGGAGGATTCGATATAGCAGGAGAAAGAGAGGCAGACACAGTCATATCCTCACCAGTGCACTCTCGATCTCTGCCACAATATTCATAGCCCTCCTGGCGCCTTTATTACACATAAATCGTATGGGTTTGGTCTCAGCATCCCACACCTCAGAGGCTACCATACAGAGCAGCAGGAAACCTGGATGAATACATAAACATACATATTGAAGCTGAAGCACCATCAGCCACTTTGCTCAGCTGAAAAATCCTGATAAGTCAAACTTTTAAGGCTCTCTACTCACTGCTTAACGCCATGCCCTGCTTGGCCGCTCCTGTTGAGTCCACATTTGTTCCATTAAGAAATGTGCCAGGTGGAAAAAGCCCTGTGTCCACCGTAGAGGAGCAGCGTGTCCTTTTTGTCTTCTCACCCCTTGATTTCCCACCTTCTCATTCAGTAGTGGGAAGTGCAAGTGTTATCTATCTGAGAGCAGGATGAGCTCCAGCTTCCCAGCTGCACAGCATAACAAAATGTTATAGACCGAAAATGGTATTTCATTGATATTAGCTGGACTGTTTTTTTGCCTCTCGTGTTCAGGGGAACAGCATGCTTGCTGACAAAAAGGTTAATGATTTATTATTGTGAAAGACTCGATTTACACAGCTGACATCAAATCCATTCACTACTGCTGCAGGCTATTTACCTTTTGTCAAGGTTTTCTTTACCCAATAAAGGTAGAGGCTTGGGTTCAGAATAATCAGGAACTTGGTGTCTGGTGGAACTACACTGCCCACACTCAGTGGGTGTGTGTGTTTAAACTACGTGTGGGTGTGTGTATTCTGACTTTATCTGACATAATGTGTGTGTGTTTTTTTACTCTTTTAGGCACCCACAATCCCAGGAGAGGGATTAGTAGAAGGATGTTAATGTACCAGCAAGCTAGATTAGTTTAATATTTTGTGCCAAACATTTGTTTTGTAATTTTTTTTAAAATAATATTAACATTTAAATTTAGACTTATCTGCTCCATTTATTCTTATGGGCATGTGGTCTTTGCAAGGAGGACAAGGTGAAATCACTGCCAACATGATTAACCATCCGAGGATCGTTTAATAGCTTTTTTCTTTTTTTCGCTGTATTTATCACCCAGGGGGAGAGGTGAACAAGCGGTCTCCACCCGGACACGTTGCAATCATCCATCGGGTCCTATTGCCTGTGGGGCGCAGCTGGAAGACGCGGTGTAGCTTCAATTCAATTGCCATGTGGGGGGTTGAGGAGGTATAATAGCTGTCAAAGGCTTCGATAAGAGAAAACATGGGGGAATGCACCATTCATCTTCATTTCAGACACACGTGTCCACCCTTCATCACTCCAGCCTGGACAGTGACTGAGCCCCTGTCCTCTCTTATTTGCCCCCAAGCTGCCATGATCAAGGCGCATGACGTCTAATATTAGACCCTAAAGTGTGTGCGTATGTGTGTTGTCACATACAAGGAGAGATAGAGACTGGGTGCAGGAAAAAGAGAGGGGGGGGGGGGGGGGGGGGGGAGAGGGAGAGCATGAACAATCAACACATGTTTTCTTTTTCCCCCCTCCAAGCCTCCTCCTATCTTTGCAGACAATCACGCCGCCGGTAATTAAGACGAATGTGCGCCGCGGCTCCGCAGATAATGACCGGAGCGCCTGGATTTCTGCACACAAGGAGAAAACTGCGGGCCATGGCACTGGCGGTACCCGCATTGCATCACGGACACGACACCCGGTATCCCGCTGTCTCCCTCCCACCTCAACTAGAGCCGATGAGGAGACTGTAGCGTCTTATCACAGAGTTTCTTTGGCTCACAATCCCATGCAGCCGCGCTCTCAGACGGCTGGCTGTTGTCGCTCCTGGTCTCCAAAGCCAGCCAGCAGCTGCCTGTTCCGCTGTGCGCTGCTCTGGAGGCGCAAAACCGGCAATTACGCGCCGTGCTGACAACTTTGGCGCGGTGCTGTATGGATTGCGCATCAGCAACAGGCCGGTCTGTAGGATATACTGAGATTTCCCTGGGGTGAAGTGTGATCCCGGCTAGTGATCTGCTTCCCGATCGCATCATCGATTAAGCGTGCGCTGCAACCTGTAGCTGTGTGCCCTTTTTTTGTTATTATTTCAGTCATCGTTCCGCTAAGGCGCAATGGAGGAGAACACCTGACGGTTTTGAATCCGTAGCCCGAGGAGGAGATAAGAAAAAAAGAGGAGGAAAGCAGACTCAGGGGAAACCGTAAGTATCCTGCGTCCTGACAAGATGGATCACTGTCTCCTTTCTCTTTCCAAAGTGTCAAAACCGTGTGTGTCTACCGAACTTTGACCATATCTGGCTCAAGGGCAAATGGTAATGGAAGGTCTGATTGTGTTGTTGTGTATTTGCTGGTTTTGTGGTGCGTTTTGTGGTTTTTGCCGAGACAGCCATAGCAAACAATGACAATAGAGAAACTTGCCACACAAAACAAAAAGGGGTACAGGTGGTTGCATATCGTAATGTTGCGCATCAAAGACTCAAGGTCCTTGTATTACTGTAGATGAATTGCAGTAAAAATCTAAATAAAAAAAAAAAAAAAAAAAAAAAAAAAAAAACACATTAATTTTTACTGTTACTTTTAGGCTCATTACTTAAAAAAAAAAAAATGATAGGTGTGAAGTTGTCTGGGATTTTTCTTCTGATTTCTCTAAATTCAAAAAAATAACTTTTCCTACAATGACACAGAATTTATTATTACACTAAATCAAACCTTCACTTCACCATCCTAAATGCCTTAAACTATTTTTATAGGTCTGGAAAATCCATGCCATTTTCTTATCATGTGGACGTTGAACCACTGATCTTTCTCTTCACTGTCACGCAGGATGGGAGACATGTTGTTTTTCCTCTTGTATTTTGGCACCAAACTGGCCTCCGTGCAGGAATGGGTGGTATATTTCAAATTTAAAGAATCCTGTGGAGATGGAGAGATGTGGGTCAGTGTGCTGGTGCTCGGGGCTGCAGAGCACCCAGTTCCTCTGCTACCGGGGCCACACCACCCCTGTCTGTCTGTGGCTGCCAGTTCACTGATAAAATGAAGTTGGTGACGCTCTTTACCCTCAGCTACCCGAGAGAGAGGGACGATGTGACTGCAGGCTGTAAAGGCCCATGGTGCATATTAACCTGAACAGCATGAATGATGAGATTTATGAATGAAAACATATTTGTGGGTGTATGCAACCCCCCTCAAATCCCTCAGTGGTCTCAGAGGCCCTGGCTCATTCTGGTGCCTGTGGTCCAGTGCTTTGAACTGGTTGCCTTGCCAACAACCAATCAGCTTCAGTCTTATGCAGGACTGTTTTATCTGTCAGAGGCTTTGACTCCCAGAGGAATTAAGTCTTTTAACCTGTAAAGGATCAGTGAGTTTGATGTTCAAATGCATGCTGGCCTGTGGCCAGTTAAATTGTTTAATGTGATGCCATTGATATATCTTGAATTCATTAGTGACCCGCTGTTTTGGTGCTAGAGTTTCAAAACAATGCTAGGAATAGGGAAGGTAAACGTATCTGCTTTGGCATGTGAAAGTTCTGAACCTCCTGAATTTCCCATCCAACTGAAGGCATAACGACAAACATGAGGGATGTTTGGCTCCTGACAAGACAGCAGTGAGTCCTTGGAACAGTGGTTATCTTTCAGGTGTGAGTCTCACTTGGCACTGCATCTTTCCACGCTGTAGATTCCACTGCCAGTGAGTAGCACCTCCGCAAATCCCTTTAGCGAAAGCCCAAAGATACAATACATGTGTCATCTGAGGAAAGGAAATAATGTGACAGAATCTTCATGTGCGAACTGGATGAAATCTCTTCTTCTGTAAACATACAAGTCAGCTTTATGAGCCTCAACTGTGATTGTTGTAGTGCCCATGAGCACGGCGCTTAGCTGTGAAATGCTTCCTTGTAGGGCTGTTTGGCAGCCAATACTAGAAGACTGTGGTTCCCCTGTTTGAAATACACTTGAATATGACGCAATGCATAAATCTGTAGTGATTAATTAAGTGTTTTACTAAGGTGTTGGTCCATGATGAACCTGTAGCGCAGCTTCAGTGCTGCTTTGCATATGGCTCTCTGAACTCTTTTGATGATCATAGTGGAGAGCCAGTTCTAAGATATCTGTCCACAATCTGGAGTCTGTGAAGACCAGTGCATGTAATTCACATCATTTTCATACTCATTCATTGACTCTTTGTGACCTGTGGCTGGGAGGATTTGCTGGAAGAGACCACTTCAGTGGAGAATGATGAAAGCCAAGAAAAAAGCCTAGAGAAAAAGAAAGCGAGAAAGTAAATATGAGTCAATTGTTTCAATTTTCTTTCTTTTTGTTGTCACTCATGCATTCATTTATCATTTATATTGTACCCTGAATGCACTGAGAATTTATTGCATCCATCCTTCAAAAAGGGTTACTGTCATTTCAGTTTAGATTGCATCGTAATGAGAATGATTTTTACTTTATTTTATGAGTTTTTTTTAAAGTCTGAGAAAATAACCCTGATGATGTAAACACATTCACTTGCATTATGGGAAATATAAGATACAGTTTCTGGAGCTTGAGCCCAGCGCCTGTTTCGTCCAATGAAGTTCCTCGCCTGATACAAACATCGAAAACGTTTTCTAGCTTTACTTCGTGGTTATGCAACCGACTCAATATGCACAGCAGTGTCTATGATGATGTCACCGATTTTTAAATCATCGACTTGAGGAAAGTTTTACAAATATAAAACCTCCATGGCTTAAAAATTCATAATAGAAGGAGTCATGTATATGTCAAGTATATGTCCTTTTTTTTTGCAGTTGGAGGTGTCCTGTCAAGAGTCTCACAGGCGACTTTTATAGTGGTGGTCTATGGAGAAAATGATTTTAGGAAGGCAGCTAAATTTTTATCTGCAATACCTCAAGTGGCCACTGGGCAAAATTGGAAGCAAGGCTGAGCAGTGACATCATATCCAGGTCTTATACTATACATCCATCAGCCTGACCCATAGCACCCCAGTTTCAGAGTGTATTGAATACCACTGAATTTTAACAGGCCTGAAAACCTCTTCTTCCCGGCAGTCTAAAACGCTTGTGGTACAAATGCTAACACAGCCCCGGTGTTCTGAGCTCCAGGCAGCCCGGCTAACAAACTGAACTAACAGCAGCTATAGTTAATATCAGTTCACTGTCCATCAGGAAACTCTGTAAGCAGCCGAAAAGGGAAATCACAAAACATTTTCTACATTAAATTGGATCCAGTTTCACCAAAATCTGAGAAATATTTGGTTGTGTGCGTGATGTATTGTATTCATACATAAATAATGTACTAATGGCAGCCAGAGATGCTCAGACACCTTTCTTTATCCCCTCACTAAAGGAAAAGCCTGTTATGGTGCTGTTGTAAAGATTTCTTTATGACATGGACAGAGCCATATATCCGCCTAACACAGCCTCACCCTTGTGAATTACTCATCACACTTGGTCCATCCAGTGATGACTCAAATCAGGAGCAAAGGACTGTTCAGAAATACCACGCAAGAATTTAAATTAATTCATTAATTATGCAAACAACCACATATTACACCTGAACACACCACCGCATATAATTTTTAATTTTTTTTTAATCCCGAACATTATCAAGTCCGGTAACTCCAAGAGAGAGGCAGCAGCACAGAGTGGAGGAGGGAGGCGGTGTTTTGCAGTCAAACCGCAACAGCGCTGCTGCGAGACGACATCCAGCTACAGCTGCTCTCATCTGGCACACACACACACACATATCCACACACACACACGCACACACACGCACGCACCGCGGCGGCGCTTTGCATCATGCGGGAGGGCTCATCATGATAAGGAACCTGTTACACACGCTGCACATGTGATGGCAGGCAGCCGCGCCGAGTCGCCCTCCTCATCTTCCTCCATCACCTCCTCCTCCTCCTCCTCCTCCACCGCACATTAATTAGCGGGCGATTTACACTCCTGAGGGTCTCGGGTGTCTTAATGAGGATATTGCGGCAATGGTGAAGGACAAGGCCGAAAACCGGACGCTTCAGTATCAGCAAACTTTGGTGAGTTTCAGATGAGGTCATAGATTAACGTCATGTGTCGGTGTATGTTGGTGTTGCTGTGCAGCTGCCGGTTGCTGTGTCCTGTGTAAGGACAGAGAGGAGAGACTGTGTGTGTGTGACTGTGAGTTTTTTTTTATTGAATATTCCCATGTATAAATCTCAAATAAAATAGTCTTTTTATTGGCTTTTGTCCTGCTTTCTTTTAAGTTTCTGTTCACTATCACCCCCCTATTCCCATTCACCGTTCATTCACCTTGATCCACAGGTGTTGCATCACTCTCAGTCTCTGCCTGGCCCACCATCCATAATTAATTCTTATCAATTCAGATTTCAAACCGTGTCAGATTAATTTGTCTCACCTGAAGAAATGCACGTATGGCTATCCCTGATCACTTTATGTACGGACTAATGGGTCATTATTAAGATGTTAATATCCTTGAAATATAAGATTAGAGTCTCCCTCAGCACACTGAGCTCTAATATATTTTGCTCACGTCCTGTGTCTTCCTTATCTCCTTCTTATTCTCTCGCAGATCTTGTCCCTCCTCGTGCCCCCTCTATCTATTCCTGTGTCATCTTCCCCTCACTCCTTCCTGTTTGCTAGAGCAGCCCCTTCTACTTATGAATCAAAAAGTGGAGTGTTTCTGAATATTAATTGCCTCATGCACCAGTTTTCCCCCACTCGTGTCATTGCAGGACTGACAGTGATCCCCTGGAGCGCTTCACACAGATATATATTCAGATATTCAGGCACACAGAGAGACGCACAGGCAGGCGAACCAGTGGCTTACAGTGTCCTTCCACCCTGATTTGTATGCCTGAGACTTCCTTTTCTCCCTTCCCTCTCTCCGCACGATGTGTCGGTCGGTCCGTCTTCCTGCAGCTGTGTCAGGACCGAGTGGTACAGAGGTGTTTTTTTTTTTTCTCTGATCTTGTTGGTGTGAGGATCGATGCTGCGCTGTTTGTCTCAGTGTAAAGATCAATAGTAATGTAAAATGGCAATCGGTGTCTCTGAGGATTGGAACGTGCCGTCTGCCCCCTCCCTCTCTGCTGACCACAGCGCTCAGATCAATGACTTTATCATTTACTCTCAGCATATCGGTCTATTATCCAAAAATAGATACCTCTGTGTGTGTGTGAGAGAGAGAGAGTGAGTGTTTCTGCACATGAGAGCAATTGTGCAGCTCGTGTCCAGTTACTTTCTGGGTACAAAGTGGCAGCACTATTCATCAAAAACCTCAAAAAACTGACTGACACGTAGAGATAGATATCAACCACACATTTAAATCAGATATGTGAAGGCTCACAGAGTTTCTCAACGATGTGGCTGTGGTCTAAAATTGGATTTTAATGTTGACAAAAGGATGCTCTGTGTTTTATTGTTTGCCGTTCACTGGAGGATTTTCAGTCATGTGGTTGCTCGAGTTTTGGCAGCCAGAGTACCACGGGTGCCGTAGCAGGACTGAGCAGATGACACAGAGCAGATAGAGAATAATAGAGATCTGTCTGATAACTTCTCCAGGAGGGCGAAGCGGCACAGAAATGTCATCTCTTCATTCACAGCTACTGTGCTAAAAAAAAGAAAGGGAAAAAAAAAACACAGTTCCCTCCAGTATTTATATATTCGTGACAATCTTTTTTATGGAATCAGCAGCTGATTGACTGTAGTGTGTTTTCCAAGACGATGGAGCAAAACCAACCCTTCAATTTATGGCTCCTGTTGGTGCTCGAGTTTTACAGTCAGTGAGCATTTTCTGTGACAACCCATTAGGATAAATTGTGGTGGGGTATTATAAACGTATTATATAAATGAGCTAAGGACTAAATAATTGATAATTACATTCCAAGTGGCCATGATTACATTTCTCTCTGTGCAAAATCAACCATAAAGAAAATAGTTATTTGATATGTAAATGATATCCATCGCGTACAGCGGCACTGATGCTGCATTTTCATCCGATGCACCAAAAAGATTTCCTAGAAAGCACTAACCTCATGCTGAACTCATGATTTAAAGGGGGATAGTGAAAAAGGGAATAAACAAGCTATTTATAACCATGAAAATATTCTCAAGTCGAGCAGAGTGCACAACTTAGGAGGCAGATGTTTTTTTACGGGTCCTGTGTGGAGATGCAGGAGACATGCTTTGAGCGATCGACTGACAATTGGATAGCAACCAGGGTTTGGTTCATGGGTCACTGACTTCTACAACTGCTGTCAGATGCATTGCATGCTGGGACAGCGGGCAGTGGTTGTTTGCCTCTCATGGGATGGAGAGATGGAGCAGGTAAAGCAGTAAAGAAGATGCAGGTCAGAGACCGAAAAGAGTGGTGCAGCCTCCAATCTGAAGCTTTTTCAAAAGATTTTTTTTCTTCCAGTGATGTGGGAGGTCTGGATGTGTCACAGGGTTTTGTGTGTGTGTGTGTGTGTGTGTGTGGGCTACATAGGTCTTGCATTCAGTGGTTGTGTGTACTGCACCTACGCAAATGTACCTGCCCACACAATGGTGCTTAAATGAGCGTGTGTTAACTCTCTGTCAGAGCACGTGCTAGAGACGGCATGTTCATGTCCTTCCAGCGGCGCGAAGCCTTGAGGATTTGGCTGCTGCAGAGATCGAAGCCATCATCCACCTGAAGTGGAAAAGCCACCTCCCCACACCTCCCTTCCCCTCAGCCTCTCCCCGCCCCTCACTCCAACCCTCGCCACAGGGCACTGCAGCACCGCGGAAAAACAATATGCACAGTGCAAACAAGCTGCGGGTCTTTCTAAATATATGCATATATGTGTTTTGAGCAAACCTGCTGCACTGACTGTCAAGACACAATGCGGAAAAGATCACATTTTTACTCGACCGTGTGTCTGTGGTTGATAAATATTTAAAGCAATGCTACTGCAACAAAAATGTATGTAAAAATACACAAATAGTGGTGCAGGAGAGGAAAACACAGTCTTATATTCCCTCACTGACAGAGAATTTGAAGGAAAAATGCAAAATATGTTTGCAGGATGGATACATTTTGCACATACAACATATTTGAAGCATACAGCATTCCTACACAGAATCTCAGTCAGAAAGCGCGCCGCCCTGTTTGCCTCGTTTCTTCTATTTGGTAATGTTTGTTGTAAAGTGTCAAAGACCAGTTGGATTGGCAAATGTGAGCATGCTGTTTGCAGTTTGCAGTCACATCACTTTGAAGGCTTTTGAAATTACACAGTGTTACTGTACAAACTGACTACCATTTGGCGCAGCTACTTTGAGAAGTTTATGGAGAAAACTCACATATTTGTCGATCATACATATATCTCTGTTTCTCAGCATCTTTCTCTCCCTCTGTTGCTGTTACACACACACACACACACACACACACACACACACACACATAAAAGCGCTGTCTCTTCAGGGGGGTCTAGTTCCTCATAGTCAGCATTTTATCTGTTCACCCACACAGAGGCTGGCGTAAGTCCACTTCAGGTCCTGTCACTTCCAAATAGCGCTGTTACCTGCACACCATTGAACGGATCACTGCAGAGGCTGCAGACAGAAAAAAAAAATCTATTTTAATTCATTTGACTGTTAAAGCAGAACACACTTACTGTCCTGTGCAGAGCTACATTTAAAAAAAATGGCCTAGCTGCCATTTAGAGAAGACATTATACTCGATTATAAAAACCCCTCAGAGGATGAAGGGCCTAATCATTTGTAATAGCATTACATTACTTGACAAACCCAAAATTAATACGTAGTATTGTGAAATAAACAGCAGTGGAAGAAGCACTGAGATCTTTAGTGTATGTAAAAGTAAGGAAGTATTATCAATAACAAACACAGTAAAAGTATTCCCGTGATGAACTGGCGACTTGTCCAGTATGTACCTCTGGCCCAAAGCCAGCTGGGATCGAATCCAGCCCCCTGTGATCATGATAAGAATAAGCAGTTACTGAAAACTGATGGATGGATACACATTAAAAGTATTCCTCCTGCAGAATGGCCCTTTATTTGGAGTATTACATATGATATTATTGTCGTATTATTGCTGACTACTGTTGGTATTGATGCATTAGCAGGTAAGCAGTACTTCAACGCTGAAGTGTGGAGTAATTTGAATGCTTTATACACTGCAGGGTAGTTTATTCTATAACAATTCATTATATTTAACAAAGTTACAATATATATTTTAATGGAAGTAATTGTTGGCCAGAGCTGTTAGCTGGGGCTACCACCATTATTCTCATCACTGATTAATCTGTGCAGAATTATTTCATGAAAAATCATCAACAAAGTGTCAAAAAATAGTGAGTTTATTCATTTTAATTTTAATTAATTTTATTATCATATAAGACAAAGAGCTGGAAAATGGAGCCAGAAAATGATTAAATATAATTAAAACGATTAATCAGGTTTCAGGTTTAAAAGAGGAACCAGTGAGCTCAGTGTAAAGTGTGTAACAGATGGAGATGAGCTAACTATGTAAAATACAAAAATACTATAAAAGTTTAGGTAAAAAAGTATAATATAAAAATATAAATCTGCATATAATACAAAAAAATACTAAAAACAGAATACACAATATACTGAAACAGATTATGACATATATGTTTGAATCTACTATACATCACTTATTATCAATTATTAAAATAGTCTGCAGTTAATTAAAAGTTGACTATTTTCTTCTGAAATAGAGCCACGGTGGCTCAGGAGGTAGAGCGGGTAATCCATTTAATGGCAGAGTTGGTGGTTTGATGTTAAAGTGTCCTTGAGCAAGACGCTGTGATGGAAGGCGCTGCCATCAGTGTGTGCCTGTGAATGAGTGAACGAGAGGCAGAGTTGGTAACAGCAGTGTGTAACTGAAATGTAGTGGAGTGTAGAAAACTGAAAACTTCAAATTACAGTACTTAAGATTTAAATCACCACAGGACAGCAAGAGTCATCTTTAAAAGCCACAGACAGACTCTCTCAGTTTGTCTTTTATCTCTCCGCTCTGACTGCTTTTTTTAAACCTGTTGCAAACGTAATCTCTGTGGATGAGTGTCATTATGTACACGACACCAACTGCTCACCCCTCAAGTCTTTTTCTGACAAGAAGCTTGACATCATCTGCCATCACCGCGTCCTCCAGCCCTCCCCCATTTGTTCTACTAACATGATCGGTGTGTGTGTGTGTGTGTGTGTTGGTGTATTTTGTCTGGGTTTCACACACGTGCACAGGTCTGCTTCGACACCATCAAGGTTTTTCATATTTATTTCACTGTCTGTGTTTGTGTGTGAGAGAGCGCTCTGACTCATAGGTAACTCTTCTAAAAGCAGCCTCCGCTACCTATATTAATGCAAATGTAGACAGCCCGATGAGTCAAATTTGTCACTTCCTCCTCTAATTCAATTTTCAATCTTGTCCCCGGAGGGTTCAGGACTCCGATTAGCCCGAGTGCTTTAGTCCTTCTGTTATTCATCAGTACACACTCGCGCATTTAACTAATCACAACGTCACAACAGCATATAGGAGTCTAAGGGTTTAAAGGGATTAAAATCATCTTATGAATATGTATTAATAAAAAGTTTTAGATGTTCAAGCCTTCATCATCAGAGTGTCTTTGTCAAATATTGCCCTTGCTGACGCCTCACAATGATTAAATTATCCCGCGGGGCCTTGGGAATTGCTGAATAATAAAGAACTTTTTATCTCATCTGTTGTGCTAGGCTTGCACATGGTCTGACTCAGAAAGGTGGCAAAGTGAGTGATGTAGCAGTAAAGTGGGGGGTCTTCTCTGCAGTACAGAGTTGGTGGACATGTTGTGCTCTCTCCATGTCACTGGAAAGTTTTCAATCTTGTAAGTGAACCTGAATGACAAGTAGACTTGTACAGTGAAATGTAATTGCTATAGGAGAGCTGGAAGTGATGCAGGTGTGTCATTTGTAATGGGTAGTATATGCACAGCCGGCGTGATACTGGATATTTTAGGCAGATAGTACCATCATTTCAAACATAAGCACAAAAAATGACAAACAGGCATTTTAGACATTTTACAATTTTAAAATCAAGCTGTCAGTGTTTTCTGGTGACAAAACATAGTTCAGCTGCTACTTATCAGCTAACATATACACAAATACTGATGTATCTGCAATAAGCTCTTGCCTACTGTGTGTACAGCTTATACATACAGTACATGGGAGGGGGCTGTGGCTCAGGAGGTAGAGCAGGACCACTAATCAGGTAATTCGTGGTTTGATCCTCCTCCAGTCTGCATGTCAAAGTGTCCTTGGGAAAGACACTGAACCTCAAATTGGTGTGTGAATATGTATGAATGATTAGCGCCCAAGTTGTAGTTATCCTTGCATGTCATCCACTACAGTGTATGAATGTGTGTATGAATGATAGTTTGTAACGTAAAAGCCCCTTCAGTGGTCAGAAATAAAATAACTAGAAAAGGAGAATCCAATGAATTCAGATGTGGCAAATGAAGGTTTTTCATCACACTGATGTGATCCAATATTTTCAGTTATCTAGTTTTCTGTCAACACTAGTCTAACACACCAAAAAATACCAAAGAGCTGAAGCTGCTACAGTATAAATATCTTTATGTTGCACCTCTACAAATGATCATTGGCAGTATTCACATTTGACGAGGACACAAGACTTCTCATCATTATTGTGAAAATGCTGAGATAAAAGCTGAATGTGATAAACTAAGCACATTATTTATCTCTAAATAGGTACATGTAATGTTGGTGAATTGTTATTTTGTGAAATAGTAGAAGGTGTTTGTACTGCCGGCACTACTAAATGAGTTCACAATGATAGTGCGTATTTATCTGTTATCTCAGTAGAGATGGTCCATTGCCTCATATTCCCAGAATATCTAAATGTAAAAAAAGTCTCGGGCTGCAGTTTCTCACCAAATGCAAAGTCAGTATTTTTTATTTCCGCAAGGGACTAAATTTATTTCTGGCAACTATGAGAATTATTGTTCAAATATTGAGGAGAAGAATGTTAGCTTCTGCTGCTTGCTCATCACTGCTCTACTCCACTAATGCTTCTTCTCCTTTTTATGGTCCACTCGAATTAGTTGGGTGCATGTGAGTTGGATCATCTTTCAGTTTTTGACACCAGTTTATTTGTGATAAACACAACTTCTTCCCCTCGTGAAACAATTTTACACCAAACTGGAACATTACGCTCAGCAGGCATGACTTTCTATGAAAAACCAGTCAATAGCAGCCAGTGGGAGGCAGGAGTTGAACTGGTGTAGAGGGCTGTGATGTGGGAGGTAAACTGACTAATGTTGATACAGAAGTTGGTCATGTGGGAGGTAAACTGGTTACAGATAACAGCTCATTTAACCCACAGGGTCCCACCTGCTGCTCTCCCAGGGGGCCGTGCTCCAGATGGCCAGTGATTGCTTTCATACAGGCCAAAGACAGAAAAACTAACAGGCCCTGCTTATACTTGTAGTGGGTGTTTGGTACTGGTTTGTGGGTTTGTGTGCGTGTATACTGTATGTGTGGGTGTATGAAAATTCACTTGCAAACGCACAAGATTCAGGATGAAAGTTGTAATTCAGTGAAGACTTTAATATCCCTGCAGAGATGATAAACTGTAGACCAGTAACTGGCAGGAAAACCACTTTTCTCTATGCATTCCCTCATTGGGCAAGATTACAGTCCCAGGAAATTTAGGAAATACTAACATGTCTATAGTGGAACTCTTATCGGTGAAAAAGATGTGGCAGTAATAATAATAATAATATTTGGTTAATGTTTATTAACCAAAATAACTTAAATTGGCATAACTTGACAAACTAAACTAGATGAAACTATATGATATGTAACAAGATGAGATAATAATGAAACATGATAATAAATAGTGAGATGGTCAACAGAAAATATTTGAGCCTGTCACCCTCTTTGTCTAACCACAAAGCGCACAGGTAAAAACAAGATGTAACCACAACCACACACCCTATGCCAATTACCATAAATAAAAGCAATCTGCAAAACGTGTGTGATCGAAACAAATAACGCAAACTATATACACACGTTTTGGCTCCTACAAGCACCTTTTAAAACACAGTTAAAAGTACTTTACAATAAAGCATAACATCCACTTGTGGAAGACAGTTTAGCAAGTTTCCACCATTCTGGAAGTGATGGGTCACAGCTTAGACAGATTTGGGTATCGTCTGCATAAAAATGGACCAAGTGGAAGCATGTAAATGGAAAACAGAAATGGACCTAGCACTGAGCCCTGGGGCACCTCACGGTGAACAACAACAGATAACCTGGCATCAGCAATTCCAATGCAGTAATGCCTTAGGTACGACCTAAACCATTTGAGAGTAGTAACAGTAGTCATTTGGGGGGTTTTAGGTTCTGTGTAGATGCTTTTTGTATTAAATTTGGCAGTCTTACTCATTAAAAGCTTGCTGAAATACCACAAAAGCACAACAGCAGTCCCCGGAGGGGACACAACATCCTTTGTCTGGCTCTGACAGGAGATTTTGGCTGCTCTCTTTCCCTGTTTTACACAACACTTTCCAAAAATGGCAAACAGCCAAAAATAAGTAAGATATGTAATTACTAGAAATTTCAAAATTACATCGTTGGCACATTTTAATGCCTTACTGAGTTTTTAAAATAATGCTGACCAGCTTGGTGTGAAGGTTGTGTTGTCTTTGCATTAAAAACAAACACAAAGCTGAGCTGAATACTTCATTTTTCCATTGCAGCTTGAAGACCCAACAGAATCCACTTCATAAATAGCTCCAACTAAATGCAGACAGATGGCTTGAAGGCAAAAAATTGTCAACATGAGAATTTGCCAAAGTTCCATTTTATACATTTATTTTTATGTAAGAGAGACAAGATCCACATTTAGGACAAAGTGATAAATAGGTAAAATGACTGAAGAGACCAGTTTTTCCTGAATAGTATCAGTTTTCACTGTGCAACTGATTATATTCTTTATTTTCCCTGATATTTAACATGGAAACTGCTGCTCTGCATTCACCAATTTGCTTTAATTGACAGTGGCAAAATTTCTCATTCCACTGATATGTTTATGCATGTCCACACAGCAGCTGTTAGGGTTTGTCAGCACCGATTGGCTGATTCCTCTGAGATTTCACTGTGCGGCTTATAACCGAGGCTGCCATCTAAGTGTGATGTATAGCCTGTGTTTTGCTTAAATGCCTCACAGCAGGTTGGAGGTTAAAGTGGAGAGAGATGAGCATCCTGACAGCATGGTCCTCCCTTTGCTCGTCAGACTGAACCTATACGGCTGCTCTGCTTTCCCTCTGCACCTCCTGTTCATGCGGGCAGAAAGAGCAAGTCTGGTGGAGTCGTGATGCCCATCTCAATGAGGGGAGGGGGGTGAGAGAGGAATTGGAGTGGGACAAAAGGGAGGCGGTGCGCAGAGGAGAGACGTTGGAAGTTGTAGCATACAGAAAAACCAAGAGACGTTATCAAAAAAATAAAGAGTAAAAAGGGAAAAGAGCAGCGAGGCTGGAGGAGTCGTGATGCACATCTTAATGCTGCATGCTCAGATTTGAGAGGGGAAGTAAAAATAAAGATGTTTGAGTCATGTTCATGTCACCAGTGCTGCAAAACTGTAGAGAAATGTGCCTTAACTAGAATTTTACATGTAGTGCATGCATGACTGTAATTTTAAAAATAAAGTCATGTTTCAGTTAGCCTTGCAAAGTAGCCAGTTGTAATGCAACCTTGTGATTTCTCAGCACAAATCAGGAAGCAGGGTTGCATTACTTGCTTGACCAGACTGCCTGTTCACAAAATCTACATCAGCAGGAAGGAAAAAAAAAAAAAATGAAGTGAATGACCTTCAAATACCAATTCAGACAAGACCCAGCTGTAAGCATGAGCTTTTAACAAGCTTTTATTAAAAGTCAGGGCCAGATATGGCTGCCAGTGGATTGTCATCTCGATTTGATGTTAGTAGATGGAGTCTTCTGTTCTGTCATGATCACTTCTCCACTTGACACAAGAGTCTGCCGATTAGAGGAACTTTTCCTCACTGCAGCTCTTCCTGCAAAAGGATGGAAAGCGCATCAGTCACCATCAGATTCGACAAGTTTGAGCAGTTGACAGACACTTAAACAGTGTTTTTACTTAAATTGCTTATCTGAGGATTTGCTTCTTGTTAGAAAGTTTTCCCATCTTATAGAATATAGGATGTAGCTTTTAGATGAGCCATGTATCCTATGACCTGTAGGACATTTGTCATGGTCAAGGCGTCCTCTGTCTGGACAAGCAAACCTAGTATGGAACTGGCTAAGAGCAGTATCCCAAAATGTTTCTACATGATAACACTGTATAAAAGTAGTAATGATGCATTCTTTGGTCATTCCTAATCGCATGTAGGGATGGATTCAAGCTCGTATTAAAGTGCCTTGAACGTCTCTTCATTGAACATTTGATAAATTCATGGGATCTGCAGATAAATCTAATTGATTTAACCTACCAAATTTCAAATTCATATACTGACTGTATGGAATTTATGTAAAGGTAACCCAAGGACAGGGACTGTGGTGCCAACAACGTATTTGGCAGCCTGCCATGGCTTAATGAAGCCCATAGCTGGAACACTGAATTTAATGACTGATGGCGAAACCAACTCTGGCTCTCAGGCATTGTTTGACATTTATGGACTAAATTACATATAAAATTAGTAACCATATTTTACAGCTAAAAGCTACTCACGTTGCCGGTGGCATGGCTGCTCACAAGAGTTTGTGCTGCTGGGATAACATACTGCTGTAGCACAATGGATATACACCTGTAAGAGAGTTAAAGTGTCAGATTTGGTCAGGGAAACTACAGTTTGTGTGTCACTTAACTAATGTGAACTATACCGAATCTTTGTTAGTACTGTAGGTGTTCTGATCCACAAACGTGAACATTTTAACGATGAAACGTTTGTAGTGTGTTGGGTAAGGGAGCCCAGAGGAGCCACCCACAGGAACCACTGTGGTCAAGTATCGGTCATCTTGGTAGGGACACCTGGAGCCAAAGAAAGCTCATGTACAGATTACAAACAAATTTACACAGTATAATTAAATGCATGTTTTTAAAATATACCCATGAACCAGAAGGTCCCACTGTGGCAGGCTGTTAGGACTAGGGGTGGAAGTGGCCCAGCAGTGCTCCAGGTTCAGGATGATGTTTGGATCAGACCTCTCCAGGATGTTCACTTCAACATAGACTGGTTCCCTCAGCACTTTAGTGATCGGGTAGTCATCCGGCGTGTAGAAGGAGCTATACGCTGCCTCTTCTGCAAACAAACACTTTTAGTGTGCACAAAAATTCTGCACTAGCCGACATCTTTATACGGCTCCTGTGCTACTCACCTTCCACACAACCCTTTGAGTGACACTGTCCATTGCCGATTTTCAGCGCCACTCTGAGGAGTCCCATAGCAGCGACGGGCACAGGTGGAGGAACGCTGTTCACCTCCATGACAAGAGCCTCCACCGCTGTGGCAGAATAGCGACACTGGAACAACAACCTGTTGGGAGAGAGCAGAGGCTTTTACATCTCAGGAAACCTCAGTGGGTCACAAAAGCCATCAGGGAGATCGATTTTACAGAAACTCACTCAAAATGGCTGTCCCTGGTGATTGCTCCTCGGGGGCCAAGTCCCACTTCATATGAGGAAGACATGTGGTTCTCATACACCACGTAACCCTCTTCCTCCTGCAGGCGAGAGAGATCTGTGTGCTCAAATGATGACTTACAAAACAAAACAGACCTTTGTTTCAAACTTCAAAATGTGAGAAGAGAACTTTTCTAGGTTTATGTCAGCAAATTGAGTCTTTAGTCATCATGGGCTGGCTCAATTTAGCATTTATAGCATAAATATTTAGTCACAGGGTTTGAACCATGATTGCATGATAGCCAAAGCAAAGATTAACCACCTTGAATGTAGTACCACATGCAGTCACAGGGAACTGAAAAATTGCAAAGGCAGAGGTGAAGTCGACCGGGGTACAGGAGGGGTCGTTTGTTTCTAGCAGGCTGACTGAATCCACATCTATGTGGGGCACAGTGGCAGCACGAGCTACGACCACCACAAACTGGCCATCCCTGGTACACTGCACAGTCACTGCATAAGAAAAAAAAGAGTAGCTAGTAGATATTTAACACTCAGTGTTGAGCACTTGCATGAGAGGCACTAGATACTATTCTAGCGAGTACAGATACCTGCTTTCCCATAGTAGCACTGCCACCCATCAAAGCAGCAGTTTATGTTTTCACACCGCTCTGCAGTGATATCTTGAGGCCCACACTGGATCCTCTCACCCCCGTCCACCTGGCATTTATCAAAGGGAGCTGCAGGTGGAGGGACCTTCGGCTGTTGTGGAGGGAGTTGAGAAGGATGAGGAGGTTGGTGCTTCTGCACAGGCAGCATCCAAGGAAGTTGCGCAGTAACATCGCAAGCCAAAACAACAACCACCACAACAACACCAAACAGACAGTTGAAAAGCTCCATTATGGTATTAGTAACCACACACTGGCCAAAACTGCAACAACTGTGCATACGCCTCAGCCGCAGGCTTTATACATGATTGATTGCGCGTAGTTTGCTAAGAACTCCGCCTCTCATCGTTAGGAGTCAACAGTGTGGCAGCCCTGCAGAGTTAATCAGCTGGGAGCTGACAGGTGGAGCTTATTGTCTGCTCATCTGTCTGAAAAGAAGTCATTACAGACCGTTGAGTCAAAGCTGAGTAGATTTCTTTTTCTTTTTTTTTTCTAAAAGAGACTTGAGAAGAATCTGGCGAGAAAAGAGTTGCAGGCAGTCAATTTTCTGACACCAGCCCCGAGTTTAAACCTTGGTGTGTTTACAAAGGCTGAGTAGCTTTACTGTGACCCAGCTGTATATCTTCTTAAGTGAAATACCTACTGCCTCCCACTGACATTTCTTTCACTGCCTCCCACCTGCACCACCTTTATAAAAGCTGTCTTTTTCTGTCTTTCATATACACAGATGTATGGGCGGTACACCCAGGAGCTGGGGGTGTATGCCAAGGAGGAAGCGGCCCGCCTTCGAGATGGAGGAGTGCGGGATGGTGGAGGACTGCGGAGGAACACCAGTGTTCGTAGTCGTGCTGCAGATCTGCTGGAGTACGAGAAAGACCCTTGTGCAAAGTGTCATTGTAAGTGATGATCGTGCAACAAGGCCTGAAATCTCTCTTCAGAGTGTGCTTGCAGGGACAAAATGTGCAGGTAGTGTAGTGCTCTGACATGATGTGAAGGTCAGACCAGAGTGGTGTTCGGTGCTCATAAACAAAGTGGATCTGATGTGTGTGTGTGCGCAGCAGATTGTGACGCTCCACCGAGTGTGAAAGTTGTGTGAAAACACTGACTTCTAGCAGAGCAGGTACGTTACACAAGGGAGCACAAGACGATTCAATGTGGCTGATTGGAGCAATGACCTCCAGCCAACAAGGGCTGTCTCAATGTCAGACAAAGACAGCCCCCTCTGCTGGCCCACCGTGTACACATCTGTGTGCGTGTGTTTGTGTGAGCACAACTCTGATCTGAACTGTCAGATTATTTTATGTCTCGTCTTCCCAGATGACTGCAGATAAGGGTGATAAGGGTGTGGCACGAGAAGAGAGCTTCACTTCAGACTGATGTACTCAACATTAACAGAGTGAAAGATACCTGCTGCATCCTCCAAATGTGTTTGCTTTTTATTTGTACTTCACTTAAACCTTCATCTGTGCATGTTTCTGCAATCAAAGGGAATTTTTTCAAGTAAACAGAGCAGCAATGCATTTTTTTTTTTTTTTTTTTTTTTTTTTTTTTTTTTTTTTTTTTTTGTTGATTGTATTTTTTTTGGCCTTTATATCGATAGGACAGCCGAAGATGGACAGTAAAGGGGCAGAGAGAGGGGAGTGACACACAGCAAAGGCCGTCCGATGCGGGACTTGAACCGGAGCCGGCTGCAGCGAGGACTATAGCCTCTTGTATACCGGGCGGCCGCGTTAACCACTACACTACCGACCGCCCCAGCAATGCATTTCTTAAAGAGAAACTCAAATTAGAAACATTAGAACAACTCCTCGCTGTGGAAATAGTCCCTAAACAAACGATTCACACACTAACATGGATACTATTTTTGGAAAGACACATTGTCACCTGACACATGTTACAAATTCTCTTCACCTGCATTGTATTGATGTGGTGGATGAAACTTGAAAGAGATATGTATCCATCCATTTTCCATAACCGTTTAATCTCATCAGGGTCACGGGGCAGGCTGGAGACGGTCCCAGCTGACATGGAATGAGAGGCGGGGTGCACCTCAGACAAGTTGCCAGTTCATCACAAGGCCGACAAGAGACAAACAACCATTCGCGCTCACATTCAGAGATGTATATTTTAAAAACCTAATTCAATAAAAAACAAATTATCCACCTAGAGGAGAAAATATGTTGGGTGTGTGCTGTTTTGGTAAGAGTTGAAATGTGTAGTCGAGAGACAAAAAATGATTTGATCATTTGTTACTGAATAAGCAAAAATTGCAAAGGTTCGCTGGTTTTAGCTTCTTGAATGTGATAATTTGCTTTTTTTGGTCTTCTATGATGTTAAATTAAATATCTTTTTAATTTTTAAACTATTAAATCCACTTTAATCCACCTAAAAATACAGGGCCCCTAGTAGCTTACCTGGTAGAACATGCACCCCATGAACAAATTTACACAGTGGCACAGGGTTTGTTTCTGAACTTTGTTTTTAAGTTTTCTTCAGTATCAGAAAAATCCAGAGATAATTAATTGTACATCAATGGGTACGTTGCAAACTGGAACTGCTATTAGCTAATTCGGACGCCTCAAGTTTTAACCCGCAGCGCCACTAACTGAATCCACGGTGACATTATACTTCCTGTTTACACCCTCCTAAATTATGCGTCATGTTGTCATGTTTAAAGGCCTTGTTATGGACTGAATGATTAATTGAGGAGGGGGGGGGATTGTTACGTGCACACACAGATGTGGTTGAACGGACCCTTTAGATCAGAAATTTACTGCATAAAGTCTTATTACATATTAGATCATTTCAGTAAAAGCGAGAAAATGAAAAAAGATGATAGAGGCAGCACGTTTGTTTTCACATGTGCTTGCACAAGTGAGCCGATGTGGCTGTTTTCCAGGATCCGTCTCTGCCTTTTTGCCCTTGTGACTAGTGATCTGATTAAAGCTCAATAGATTGCACCATAGGTGAAAGCTACACTATATCAGCCCGGCCTCGCTCGCTGTAATGGAAGCCATTTAAAACAATCACTCTCAGATCAGGAGCCAGTCGGAGTGATTTGTGCGCTCGCTGTCTGTGCGCCGTGTGTGCTCATAGATCAGGAGGTGTTTGTATTTTTAGACTTGTCTTCAGATAGACGCTAAGGCTGGACAGGTTCTGTTGTTCCCCTGTTAAGTAATGTATACGGAGAGAGGCTTCAGATTTGGTGGGAGTTTTTAGTGTGTTTTCCTCTCATGTATCTGTGTGGGAACATCATCTCTGTGGGTGATGGACTACGAGTGTGTGCCTCTGTTCAGATCAGTAACTGGAGCCGCAGCTTTTGAACAAGGCAGCCTACACTTGCTGCCAAAGGCTCTGCTGTCGGTCGTGATGGAGAGCTAAAAACACGCACTGCCTCACTGTGTTTATTTTGACTCACAGGGTGAATCTTTCTGCAGTTTTCTAGCTGACGTTAGTCGCTCAGGCGGACAAAATCTCCAGTATTTTTAGTGTTATTCCTGATTGGCTTCAGGTGATGCAATACAGGACTAACAGAGGTGGAGAAAATGTCTGGCGCTGGGTGTGTTGTTTTTTTTTTTTTTTAATTTTTTTTTATGTTGAGATCAGGAGAAGACATCTGTGAACGCTACTGAGCCTGCGGATGTGAGCTCGAGCCAAGATGCACACGGAAGTATGTGGCTCTGCAGGTGCCAGACAAGATATCCATGTGTGTGTGTGAGAGAGTGTGTGTGAGAGAGAGAGAGAGGGATAATGAAAGAGGAGCTGTGGGAATTAAAATTTCTGCAGCTTCTTCCACACGTGAATGTCCAATGAACTGGAATAAAAATGATGGATCCAGTTAGGTTCATAGCAGTATTTAATCTTTAGATATTTCTCTCTTTTTTTACTTGCCGTGTGCCCACTGTGTGACGAGTGTGTCAGCACATGAGAGTGTTTGTGCACGTATACGTTGCCATCCAGCAGAAGGCCTGGTTGCAGGACACATTGCCCCGTCATGCACACTGGAGTTCTCCTTGTTCTCTGGAGACTCAGCATCCCCCCGTGACCTGAATCCTGCACCAGAAAGACTGCTGCTGCTATTTATTGTATTGTCTATTGTGTCTATGTGGAAGCAAGGTCATTCAAACAAGAACATTTTGTGAACATGATCATGAAGAACATGAACATGAGTTTGTCCTTATCATTATAAACACGCTGAACAAACAGCAGTCACAGATTTGATTAACAGAAAGGAACACAGAACACTGAGTTACATCATTTAATGGATAACAGAAATAATAAGGGGGATAACAATGTGAGATTTGTGTTACATTTTATATATTTCTTTGATTTTATAAATGGTTTGGGGGGTGTTGGTTAGTTCAGTGGGTAGATGTCCTTGCCGCAGCGGCCCAGGGATCGAATCTGACCCGTGGCCCTTTGCTGCATGTCATTACCCATCTCTCTCTCCGTATTCCTGTCACTCTTCACCTGTCTCTATCCATTAAAGCTTGAAAAAGCCAAAAAATATATTTTTTTGTTTTTTAAAAAAAGAAATGATTTGGAGTATTTATTTCATTTTTAAACCTTTTGAAACAAGTAAAATATCCAGACAGAAGAGTTTTAAAAGTAGACAGATATAGTGATTAGTGAAAATGTTTCTCTCCTGTTATCAAAAGATCCCATGAAAACAAAACCAACAATGTGTTAATCCCTTAATCCCTCTCTGAACTATTGTACTCTACCTGTTGTGTTCTGGCTCTGTTTATTTCATGTACCCAGCTTGTAAATCTGTATGTGCCTCCCAATTTATGCTGCAAAATAGTGGCACCAAGAAGTTTCCTTTGGTTTTGTCCGATAATTTGAGAGAGATGGAGAGAGCATTGGTTAAGAGACATAGACGGTGAATGAGTGTGAGGGAGCACCGGCATCAATAAAGCTGGTTAATCAGCCAATTAGAGTTATTTACCGATTGTTTCCTAGTGGTCACATTCAGCACACATAGACACACTGCCGGACAACCCTGTGGCCATTCACCACGGTTGCTGAGGACTATTTTCAGCTGTGTATCAATACATATTTGTTGTACAAATGTGTATTTATGGCAGGTGTATTTGTAGGTGTATGCTGTATACTTAAGTGACTATGTTCACTCTATGTTACCAGAGTTGCAATGATTAGTCAATTAATAAGATCCACAGAAATAAATCAGCAGTAATTAGTTTTACAAGCAAAAATGTTATTTCATCTTCTCAAAAGAGAGATTTCGATGTTGAATATCTTCTTTTTGGGCTTTTGAAGCGACAAAATTTTTTTATATTTATTGATGTCACCTTGAGCCCTAGAAAATTGTGACAAGTCATTTTCAGTGTTTTTTGAGCTTTTTGATTAGTCAAAGAGAGTCTTTAGAGTTTTTTCACTGAAAGGAGCTGATATTAAGAGGTGAGACTGAGCCAAAACAGAGTTGTGGACCGGGCAGTTAAACAATGAGCTGAAACTCACTGTAAAGCTCCATAAAGCCAAAAGCAGGTGATAAATCTATTTTCTTCTCTACCTTTCCACATTCTCATTTTATACATTGATGTTATAAAGGTATTGACTCTAGTCGATTTAGACCAGAAGATAAACTCATAATAGTTTTGGTTGAAGTGTGTCAGAGATTTGTGATTCAGTTTTATCACACTGCTCCCCACACATCGCATCCCTCCAGCAGTTTGGGGACAAAATAGCATCTGGCAATACTGCATTGGATGGATTTTTGCACCCGCTGGCCACTGGACCAAAAATATCCCCAAAACCAACTGACAGACATCAACCCGAGTCTTCACACCCAGTTTTTTTCCTGTGTTGTACTACAAAAGGTTTAATGTTTCCAAGAAATTGTGTTTATTTATAGCTAATTTGCAACAGCACGTAAGTGTTAATGATGAATGTGTTAATGAGGAAATGTTACCAATTAAAATATCTGGCAAGTTCCAAAAGTATTGCTACTGATCAGTAAAATGTTCATGAACAATATCTAATTACTGCAAATCAAATAAGATAAGTGATGGTGATGGTGCAGCGGTGTGGCTCATTAATGTGTTTTTATGGAGGTTTATGACGGGGGAGTTCTGTCTGGCTTTGACTACGCAGGAAATGCTCACAGTATTTAGTCGGATTAACTCATTGTTGGTTTTGTTCTTTTAATGTACAAAAAGAGAAATCCATGTGTCATCCACACATCTGTTGCTCTCTTAGTTAATAGTTTTCTCAGTGGCAAACGTCATTACAATACACAAGTGTATGTGACGACTGTAGCGTTTTTAAGAAAATATAGATCTGGTAAATGTGTTAGTAGCACATTTTTAGCTTCTCGAGGGACGGGCACATCTATGAATGCTCTGGATGTTGAAGTGAATTCCAGGCTTTGGCAATGTCCGCAGACAAGAAAAGAAGAAATGAGTCCAGTGATGCTTCTTTTAGCTGACCTAGCTCAGAGTTATAGATTATAATGTAATGGTAGCATTTATAACTGTGACCTAGCTTTGTTTTGTCTCATGTTTGAGGTGTAATAAGATAAAGTGATGCTCTCAGTCTTAACACATAATAGAGTTTATTGTTATTCTTTCACAGCTCACTCTCGCCTGGTGAACGGATAACGTCTCTCTGTCCGACTCGACTCGATGGGTTTATAATTTTCCCATTCTTCTTTACTGTTTATGTGAAACTGGATCCTATTCATCGGATGATGTCCTGCCATGATAAACCCTTGTTGATGCTTTTATTTTCACCATGTTGGTCTTTTCTCAGGTATAATCCCCCAAAATCTGTCAGGAAACATCAGCTAATGCAGAATGATGCAGTTCTGTGTTTCTCAGACTTTTTATACCATGTACCACCTCAGAAAATATTCGTCTCTCCAAGTACAAACTATTTTGACAGACATTAAAATCCAGCAGCGTAGAATGACTGTGAATGACAGTTCACACAGGAAGGAGGTTTATTTCTAAGAGGAAGATTATTTATTGTTTGCTGTTGTTGAATCCTGAGCAGAAGCAGAGCTTATTTAGTGTTAAAGGGATTCTCCTGATCTTGATTGCTAATATTTCCTGTTTGGAGCCACAGTTACAGAGTTTTTGAACCGTTCATTTCACCTCCCCTTACTGTCTCACGTCAAATTTTAGTAATCATGGATGTATGCACCACGTGAATGAACGTGTCTATGTGTCAGGCTGATATTGAAACAAGATATCTCAGGAAATCACGTACCACCAGTGTTACTCGTACCACAGTTCAATGAAAATATGAACTTATGTTTAAATCCTGGCTAAAAAATGATGTCCTTTATGGCCTTCGATTGAATCGTATAGACCCTCTCCAGGCGTGTTTAATGACATAGGGATGCTCACAATATGTCACAGTTGTGTGACTGTGCTTCTCCTCTTCCCGCATTGTAAAACTGCCAGTATTTTTCATTTCACATCATTAACTGTTGGACACAAGATGTCTCTTACTTCACTGAAAAGTCTCAGCGTGTTTGTGCTGTCATACAAGTTCAACTCAAGTTCAAGGTGAGCACAGCAGATGAATGTGAAAACATCCCTTTAATGTCAAACCCTGCAGATACATCAAACCGCACGGTGAAGCTCAAATATTGATGTGAAGTCACATTAAATACGACACATGACTGAGTGGAGGGGGACTCTTTCCTATCTTTCCTTAAGTTATAAAGTATTAATTGCCATAAATCTTTCAATCGTCCATTCATTCCCGTCTCCTCTGTCATAACATATTCACTTTGTTCTTTTCCTGCCTGACGCCGCAGATTATTTGAAGATTCATTTCAGAGTTTGTTGTTTTTTTTTAACGTCTCTCTCCGTGTGTCCCTCAGTGTGTGCGTCTCGCTGCCAGAAGTTCCTGATCTCACGGGTTGGGGAGGACTGGATCTTCCTCATTCTGCTGGGTCTGCTCATGGCTCTGGTCAGCTGGGTTATGGACTATGCCATCGCCTTCTGCCAAGAAGGTAAGAGAAGAGACAGAGAGCCAGAAAGAGAGAGGAAAGTGTTGCAAAGAGAGATGGATAGAGGGGCAGTGAATAATGGACTGGTCTCACAGGGGCAGTAAAGCTGCAAAATTGTTAATCCATGAGGAATCGTGTTTCATAATGAATTATTATTCAATTATTATGAATTATAATTATCGGGTTTGGTAAGAAGTAGTTGGTAAAATATTAATACAAATTGACCATTAGTCTGCCACCAGGTCATATTGATCTTGAACTGAGGCTAACAAAGTGGCTTTCATTAATATTTAAAGGATCAATAAATATGGTTTGTCGCCCCACAAAATATCAAATGAACCATTTTTAAGACTTGAATTAATTCACCAGCTGCTGATTTAAGATTTTCAAAACTAATTTAACTATAAAGAAAAATGATTAATAATGAATCTCTGAAGTTGTTTACCCTTTAACCTTTTCAGATAGTGTTTTAGTTTTGTTTTAAATAAAATATATTTTATTGATGTGAGAGAGAATAAATCCTTTTTCTCACATCAATAAATAATGGAAATACCACAGTGCCACAACTGAGAGTCTGTGAGCTGTTTTTCACTGCGTGTAGTGTTTTGTTCAAATAAATGGTAACAAGAGACAAGAGAGATTTTTTTTCCTCCATTCTTGTAGAGGTTAAGGGCACGTTTTACATCCAGACAAGCATCAGCGAAATCAGAAAACACAGGAAAACAACAAGACTCTTCATCCCAACAAAAACGGGGCAAAGAGCGGTTACTCTGCAAAGTTTTATCTGGTTTGACTTCAGTTTAGTCCCCTGTGATCACCTGCACTATGTTTTAATGCAGCTAAACTTGACGTTCTCATCGACATACTTATCCGTTGTCCGACCAATGAGCATAAAATGATCGTTTGCTTGTGGCTCAGAAATGCTGCTAGTTTACCAGGCGAAGGCATCTCTCAATTTTACTGCAACACCAACACAAACCTCACTTTTAAAAAAATTCGAGTTACTTTTTTTATTTTGTTTCTTTACACTTCTACTTTTCTACTACAATTCAGACTTTTTACTGTTTACTACATTCATTTGACAGCCATAGTTTTCACAAGTTTTTACATAAAAACATAATACGTTTATAAAAACAATGAATACTTACTGATTTAAATAACTACTTGGAGCCCAAAGATGTAAAATGATCCAGTATTTCACGTAAAAGCAAACAATAGAAGGAAAAACAACAAAAACACACACAAAGTTATATAGTCAATGGATGTACTTACATAGCGCTTTTCTAGTTTTCTGACCACTCAAGGTGCTTTTACACTACTTATCACATTCACCCATTCACACACACACATTCGTACACTTATGGCATTGGCTACCATGCAAGGCCATGCTCATCAAAAGGGAACTAATTCATTCACACCCCAGTGGCCCGGCATTCAGGAGCAATTTGGGGTTCAGTGTCTTGCACAAGGACACGTCAACATGCAGAGTGGAAGAGCCGGGAATTGACTTCTGGTTAATAGGGGGCTGCTCTACCTCCAGAGTCCCAAAAAGTACAAATCTCTGTTAAAGAGCTTGTTTTTGTTCTTCTTTCCTACCTCATTAATCATCTGTCGACCCCTCAGATTTATGTTGTGACCCTTCTTCAAGGTTGTGCAGACTGGACTGAAGTACCAACTGTGTTAAAAATAGTTAAAACTAACTTCACCTCAACCAGCTGCAATAGTCAAATGCTATTGATACATTGTTGCATCAGCATTAACGATCTAATAAAGTCATATGATATTATACTGTCATATACTTTATGAGGCTTTAAGTGTATCTTTTTGATATAGATTTAACTGCTAATAACAATACTTTTTTTTACATTAAGTAGGATTTTGAATACAGGGGTGATTTTATGTTGTTGTGTTGGTACTTTTACTTAACTGAAAAGTCTGAGCATTTCCTCCTGCACTGTGCTGTAATTTATCCCCTTAGGAGAGCGTTTTAGAAACTCTCTGCTGTTAGGTGTCAAAAATGGCGGCATAATGTGGATGGGGAGCAAAAATGAGACAATGGTAGATTTGATAGTAAGAGAGCTAAATAATAAATGAGGAGGTCGAGGCACCTGAACTGCTGAAAGATGAAGAAAGATGCGGTGGTGAAGAAAAAACAGAGGTAGGTTTAATGAAGAGGAGAGGAATCGGGTGATAGATCTTGATCGATGAGGAAAAGTTGTCGTGCTTCAGTTTCCTGCTGCATTATACTGAGATGAAGTTGTGTGTCTGTGTGTGTGTGTGTGTGTGTGTGTGTGTGCGCAGCACAGAAGTGGATGTATGGTGGACTGGACAGTAACCTGCTTCTGCAGTACATTGCCTGGGTCACCTACCCTGTAGTGCTCATCACTTTCTCAGCGGGATTCACACAGATCCTGGCGCCTCAGGCTGTGGGTAAGACACACACACATATTTATGCATTTATACACAAACATATGGATTCATATCCTCAATTCACGGTCACATTTCTGTGTTTGAATAATGTAATTGGCTCCATAATGAACCATAAGGCCTCCAAGGACATGTTCTGTGTGTCTCTTAGTGGTCACGTCTGCAGGAGATCCATAAAATATTCCTCTGATGCAATGTGCATACAGAAAACTATATGAATATCAATCAGCTTTTCCTCTCACCCACCCTACCCCCCCACTCTTCATTTATTCTCTGCATCCCTCTCTCTCTCTCTGTAATTGCTTTCTTTCAACTCATCTTTTCTCTCCACTCCATCATCCCACCGGGCATCTCATTCTTTTCATTTTCCAGGTTCAGGTATTCCTGAGATGAAGACCATCCTGAGGGGGGTGGTCCTGAAGGAGTACCTGACTTTTAAGACATTTGTGGCCAAAGTCATTGGTCTGACCTGCGCTCTGGGCAGTGGGATGCCTCTGGGGAAGGAGGTAGAGTTTTAATTTTTCCTTCATATCCTCCCGTCATAGTCTTCTCGGCTGTTACAAATTACACATGACGGAGTGCTTGAAAGTTTCCTGTTGGGAGGTTATAATAATTTTGCCTCTTCGAGTCTCATTAAAGTCATGCCTGGGAAAATAAATAAGTGATTTACTGCTAATGACGCTTGCATTTCTCATATGGATCAGAGGTGTTATAAAGTTGTTTCAATCTGAATCCGAGCAGGGTTTAATCTCGCAAGATTTTTGAATAATGCCCCTGAACTCGAGTGCATCATGTTCCACTCAGCGATAAAATGAGCTTTCATTCATATCCTCTCTACTAACATCCTAATCCGTCTCCATCCTCTCTCTCAGGGACCGTTTGTTCATGTTGCCAGTCTGTGCGCTGCTCTCCTGAGTAAATTCATGGCTGCTCTGTTTGGTGGGATTTTCATGATGAGAATGGTAACTATGCTAAAAAAAAAAAAAAAAAAAAAAAAAAGGAAAACCGCCGGACACACCGTTGCACACATTCAAACTTTTTTTTGACTTCTGAAACTTTTGAGGACTTTCACAGATTATGTCTCTAACCCCTTAATTAACACTGATCAGCCATAACATCATGACCGCCTGCCTAATATTGTGTAGATCCCCCTTTTGCCACCTTAACAGCCCTCACCCGTCAAGGCATGGACCTCTGAAGGTGTGCTATGGTATCTGGCTCCAAGACATCAGCAGCAGATTCTTTAAATTCTGTGTAAAGTAAGAATAAATATGTGTTCTGAGTTTGTGAGACCAAAGGAGAAAGTGTTATTAACCACCCAGCCAAATTCGAATGATTAAAAATGTCGACAAGTTGTCAAAATTAGGAGTATTCTCAGCTCCAGGACTGATCCGGTCGATTGGATTGAGATTTGGGGAAATTGAAAGCCATGTCAACACTTGTCAACACATGCTTGTATTCCTTAAAACCTGTGGCAGGGCATATCATCCTGCTGAATGAGGTCACTGCCATCAGCCCCATACGCAACAAACTGCAACACCGTGTGTTTTGACACTTTTCTATCAGAACCAACATTAACTTTTGCAGCAATTTGAGCTAAAGAGCTCGTCTCTTGGACCAGCCATTGCTCCCCACATGCATCAGTGAGGCTTGGATGCCCATTACCCTGTCATCGGGTCACTGCTTTTATCTTCCTTGAACCCTTTCTGATAGGGTTGGGAACACCTCAGAAGAGCTGGAGTTCAAACACTGAACTGCGCACTAACAGGCGCCATGATTACAAGATAATCAGTGTTACACACTTCACTCGTCAGTGGTAATAATGTTATGG
The DNA here is from genome assembly GCF_000972845.2 of Larimichthys crocea. Taxonomy (NCBI): domain Eukaryota; kingdom Metazoa; phylum Chordata; class Actinopteri; family Sciaenidae; genus Larimichthys; species Larimichthys crocea. The sequence goes on from NC_040012.1 coordinate 13,719,753, forward strand.
CTGATCGGTGTGCCTGTATTTTGTGTTTTGTGTATGATGAAATTTGGTGAAACGCACTGAACTGCTGTAGAAATGTTGAACGCGTTTATCGGGTCACGTCTCTCCTGTTGACGCACAAAATGTCTCAGTGACGCTGCACACAGACGTCAGTCTTTACGTCACGTTAAACATTGCAGCTTTTAAGAAATAATTCAACATTTTGCTTCAATGTAGTTACATGGTATGGCATACAGTTGCATGTATTAAAGCACCTTGTATAAAGACAGGGTGGCTGTGAGTTAAGAGCCACCTCCAGGGGACTATCACACCTCAATCTATCAAGCTTTATAAATGATTGTTTCTATAAAGACATTCTTTTTGTTGACCTGGAGGAAATCAGGATGTCTACCATTGATGATTTATGTTGAAAATGTTGAAATTAATTGTGAAATACTGTGAAAATAATAAAAGAAATAACATCAAGCAGCAAAAAGTGCCCAGAATTTAGATAAATATTACCACTGACAGCTTGTTTTTCATTTTTCTTTAAACCCGTACCTGTGGAGTAAATAGTAGCAGGATGGACAGTATACCTACACGGGAGGATTTTCTTGACCTTTGTACATTTTCCTTTAGTCCTCGTAGGTGTGGATGGAGCTTGCAAGAAAAACAATCACAGTTTAAAAGTCGTTGATGTTTCCTTGACTTTCTGCCATTCCCCAGGAAACACTCACCTCCACTCATGTGAGACCATTTCTGCACTGGACAAGTGTGCTGTGCTTCTCCTCCATGTACCAACAGCACCAGCAATCACCGTCAGTACAAAGGACGATGGCAGTGATGTGGAGGAAGAAAAAACAAAACAAAAACACTGTCAGCACAGTTAGACAGACTGAAGTAGTCCAGGGGTCGACTGTGCCGCTGTTAAACATAATCAATGTGGGAAAATATCAGTACACCTCACTGTGGAATCAAGACTGTGTTTGCTGAAGCTCTTTCTCTGCTTGTTTGATTTTGTGTGGTATGGATAATGAGTTGGATGTCTTCCAGGAGAAGAAATAAAAAAAGGTAACTTCTACACTTACACAGATCGCACTCACACATATTTCTGTCTATTTTTTTTTTTACCTTCACTGCTAAAGGAAGAGCCCTTTGAGGGAAGCAAGGTATGAATGCACGAGTCAGATAGTTTCTTTTATTGCCAATTCCATCAACGTTAATAATCCATGCTGTCCATTTCAGGAGCTGAAATAGATTGATGCCTTTCCATTTGTCTGCGCTGTATTTGATTCTGTTCAGTGAAGCGTCGCAGCGAGGCATCGATCTCTGCAGGCCTTTTGCTTCTATACAAACATTTCATTCCATGATTTCCACACTCAATCCTGGGTTTTCAATTATGGCCTTCCATATGCCGCCGCTCTTATATGTAATCTCATCGAGTGTTGAAAAGATACAGCAGCAGCTTTACAGCAAAACTGTTGCATTTGTAAACAGTCAGTGACTTTGGTTTTTCATGAGAAATGCATTTCTTGTGTGTGTTTGTGGCATTTGCACGTATATGTACTGCTCACCTGTTGGGATTTGAGTGTGTGTGTGTGTGTGTGTGTGTGTTTTGGCTTGAATGCATGGCTCTGTGTCCGTGTGTGTGTCTATTTGTGTGTATATCTGATTCTTGTCGGACAGAACGAGCTGAGGAACACTGAGATGCTGTCGGCTGCCTGTGCAGTGGGTGTGGGCTGCTGCTTCGCTGCCCCTATTGGAGGTAAGAAAACATGCGGCAGCCTCTGATTGAAATGGTATCTAATTATTGCTAGATAATTGCGGGAGATAATTAGATGAGGAGAATATTTACCCCAGTAGCAAGAGAGTGAGTCAGTCCAATGTTGGTCAGTCCATTGATCTAGCTCTGATTTAGACTGGCAACTGTTGGCCAGGTTATATTTATTATCTAACCAAACACATTTAGAAAATAGCTGGTGATGATAGTTTAGCTGCTGAAGTCACAGGTTAAGATCAAAAACAGAGCAAAAGGGAGCAAATATTGGACTTATAATCATCAGATGGAGACAAACACGACTCCAAGTGAATGATAATGTTGCTCTGTATTGTTGGAAGTTTGCAAATTAAACATACAAGTTAGTGATAGGTCAATGTTGTGTTAACAGCTTGTTTCTGCTGCCCCCAAGTGGCCCAAAAAAAGTTATTTTTATTGCAGGTTTAACTACTTTGCTTTAATCTTGGTTGGTGGTGTCCTAATTTTTTTCCCTTTAATGCTGCTATCAGGTCAAAATTTACCCCTCATCCAAACTTAAGATAACAAACTTGTTTGATGTAGTCGTCTGTGATCTTCAAATGATGAACCCTAATTGAGAAAAACTGTGTCACTGTGGTGGAGCTTTCAAATGCAGCACATGCTCTACCTCTGCAGATGGAGTTGATCTTTAAATTTCCATTTTTTTAAATTAAACATATTTTCACTTGGTATAAATGCATAAATTGAATGAAAAAGCCATGAAATACAGTCAATACATTCATGCTCACTGAAGGACGACCCTTTTCCATGTAAGAGCACTTTTTTGAGCTTTTGACAGCAACATGAGGTCATATATTGATGCCTTCAATGGGATAAATGGCTTCCATTTCAATGTCAAATAAGAGTAACAAATATTTGTGTGTTGCTTTTCAGTCCAAAAACTTTTTGTATTGTGGGGTGTAATGTAACCATTGAGGTTTCAGGGGCAATAAGCACAATCTTAGACTGTAGGTCCTGTAATATGTGCATCTATTCTTGCAGTTAGAGCTGTTAGTTTTGTTGGCTCGTTGCAAAGCGTGATACATGTTAAAGATGATGGCAAAGATGTGTTTGTAAATGTGGCAGACTTGAGAACTATGTGTTAAAAGCTAACAAAGCAGTCATGGGTGTAATGATACTCTGATATATTTGACTAAGATTAGATCAAAACTGTTTCTTAGAGTCTGTGAAAGAGTTTGAATGTATTCGTTTTGTGTTTGCTTGTGTGGTGCAGGGGTGCTGTTCAGTATCGAGGTCACTTCGACATTTTTTGCTGTGAGGAACTACTGGAGGGGCTTCTTTGCTGCCACCTTCAGTGCCTTCATATTCAGAGTGTTGGCAGTGTGGAACCAGGAGGAAGGTAAAGGTTCTCATTCCACCTTTTTAAAGCAACATAGAAATTGGTATTTGTGTGTGTGTGTGTGTGTGTGTGTGTGTGTGTGTGGGGAGAGTAGATAACTTTGCAAACATCAAAACAAGTGGGTGCAACAACAGCAAGAAGCCCAGCTAGGCGTCTTTCAGCCTTTTATTACACGAAACTGATCAACGACAGATTTATTCGATCACTCTCTCCTTTTTCTCTTCTTAGCTTCTTCCGTTAGTGTTCCCTTTGTTCCTTTCGCCTCTAACATTATGTCCATAGAGGCTGCTGAGCTCGGTTACATTGCTCGTTCGCCCAGCTCCTGTTCTGGCACGACACCAGCTCCGCTGCCAGTTTGCATTCCACCTTGTCACGGGCCTGAAACCCTCATTATCTCAGTGATCCAAAACACCTGTGGTACAATCACTAACACCCCTGATACAGTCACAGTTCAAACAAACTGAGCTGACGTTAGTATTTCACAGAAGTTTACTTTACTGTCCATCCTCTAGAGATCATCGGAGGACAAACCTGAAAACATTTTCTCCATAAAATATTATCCAATTTCACCAAAATCAATGAAATAGTTGATGTGTGTGACTTAGTGCCGTAAAGTGTTACGCACTTCTTTGCGAGCGATTGTACACAGAGCATTAAGTTACATAGTGCAGAAACAGACGTACAGGGCGCAGAGTGAGAATGACAGAGATACCATTCACCTCATTACTAGTCAGTGCGACGATTTAAAGTTATGAAAAGTTATTCAGTGTTGCTTTTATGACAGTTTTCTGTGTTTGTGTCTTTACCGGTCCTTTGATGCATTTTTTTTATTGTCTGGATTGATGCTTTAAATTAGATCTGATACATGATCTGTATCTATATCAATATAAATATTGTGATTATTAACATTCACTCCCTTTCAAAAGTCATATGTGTCTGTATATATGTAATTTATGCACATTTCTGTGACTGGTGATTTTGCTGTAGAGTCTAAACCAAATTGAAAACAATTCTTTCTTTTCCTCTTTTTCCTCAGAAACAATCACTGCTCTCTTTAAGACCCGTTTCCGTCTGGACTTCCCGTTTGACCTTCAGGAGCTGCCAGCCTTCGCCATCCTCGGGTGAGTGAGTTTTCTAAGAACTGATGCCACATTAAACTGATCTCAGAGCAGTTTGGCGCCTGATTTACTGAAGTGATTGGAGCCCTCATCCGGCCTCCTTCCCTCCCTGTAGTCTCGTCCTAGTCACATTCACGTTGAGAATCTGAAGGTTGATTTGTGTTTGATGAACAGAGCATGAAATTGAATTTTTTTCTCTGCTGATTACAAGTAGAAGCTGTATCCAGATCACCACATGCCAAATTTGATTTGTTTGCTCCCAAAATGTTTTAATAGAGAAAAACAGTGAATTAATATTTGTTGTTTCAGAAAAGTGACTGACTGCAGTTAAAGTGTATTTTCACGAAGCTGGTTTTGTTTTGTTACAGGATGATCTTCTGTCTCTGCAGACCTAACAGGTGTGTCTTTGTCCATTTGTAGGATTGCCTGTGGGTTTGGTGGTGCTCTGTTTGTCTACCTGAACCGGCTGATTGTGGAGTGCATGAGGAAACAGAAGACTATTAACAAGTTCCTGCTGAGGAAGTGAGTATCTGATGCCTTACATTACACAGATCCTTTACACCTTTGTGGATCGACATTTTGAGAAATGCATTTATAGTTTTTTAGCCGAGAGTTAGATGACAGCATCCATACCAGACTATGTGGAGACTGGAGTGACACAGCTAGCCTGGCTTTTTCCAAAGGTGACAAAATCAGCCTGCCAGCTCCTATGAAGCTCATTAATTAATTAATTAACAGAATTTATATTATAGATGCATCTAGAAAAGATAAATTTTAACCTGTTAAACTTTAAATAAACCCAAGACAGTTTCTGCTCATATGCCCCATAGTTTGTATTTAACTTCAGCTTGGTGTCTTGTGTCACAATGTTAATGTAGTACAGGGAATTGTAGGTAAAGTCCTTGCACGAACTGGGTCGGTTTCACACATAACAGGCAGCTATTTATAGTTCTTCCATCCTCGTCACCCAGAAATCAAGTATGCACATACAGTGTGACAGGCACACCCATTAATGACCCCACAGTCCCTCTCTTCCTGTCAGACGGCTGGTGTATCCCGCACTCGTCACCCTGCTGGTGTCCACACTCACGTTCCCTCCAGGTTTCGGGCAGTTCATGGCCGGACAGGTGAGAAAATACTTTCACGCTCTTGACAGTATGAAAGCATGCCTTCACTGTTGGTGGATGATTGATGGTAATTTTAAATGAAGTGAGAGTTGAGGTTGTGGGTCATTTTGTACTCTGCCTACTCAAAGGCATAAACTGGTCTGCTGTCGTGTTTCCTGATATTTATTACTATAAAAACGATGTCACAGTCAAAGAGCATGTGTGCAGATATTAAAATATGTTTTGTCCTTAACAGAAAACTGATATTTATTGTCATAGTGTTAGTATCATTTTATATTTAGGCATTTCTACCTCTATTTGCTAAATACAAAACAGTGCAGTATCTGAGCATTGTTCCTCTTTAGACGAAGTGGTCCCAAACACACCACACTGCCATTTGAAAAGTTTAACAACTGACACAACAAAGTGAAACGTAGTTTGAAGCTTTTTTTCTTAGGCAGAGATGCAGACCTAACCATTTTTGTCCTGCATAACGAGCCGTTGGTTTCATTTTCCTCGTCTCAAAACAAAACAAGAAAGAAACATCTCTGTTGTCCTCCCTTTTAGACTGTAACTCTCATTTATGGAAAAATCCTGACACACAACAGAAGAAGACAGGTTGCTGCACCAGCATCACGAAAGTTACACTTGTTTCTAGAAAATATTTGAAAGATGTGCACTTCTGTTGTAAAGCTGTTGTAAATGATGTCACCCTGATAGCAGATTTCAGTTTTATCAGAAAATGTCAAAAATTACCATTTACAACAGTATCTTTGCAGTGCACACACTACAATAAAAGATTCAACTCATTATTGTTTACTTTACCAAGATATCCATCTTGTATAATTGATGCTACCATTAAATGAGTCCTCAGAAACAAACAATGAAAGTAAAATGCAGTGCATTTCCAGGAGATGTAGCTTTTGTTGCTGACCTTGTGTGAGCAAGCTTCCTAAACTGATCTGTCAGGTATGAGAGGGTTAACAGGTGGACAGATGCACAGACAGATGTTATCTGCATGTTGCACTCCTCCAATGGACGACGCCTGGCTCTGCCACCCGTATGCTCAGGGCAATCCAGACTTTTCTCTGTTGTCTGTTGTTTCCCCATTGCTGAAAAGTGCTACCAGTTCCTACCAGAGCAGGAGCGTCCCTCTCTACCTTCAAAACACACAGCTCTTCAGAGAGTAGCTTCTCACCTAGCACTATCAATAACTGGACATGCTAAATCTATCCCCCATCGACAGCTGTCACTTCATTCTTTGCGAGTAGTACTTGCTGCTGGACTAATATGTCCTTGTCACACTGTACCTTGATTGTTTTTTTGTTTTTTTTGTAAGTCGCTTTGGTTAAAAGCGTCAGTTAAATGACTAAATGTAAAATGTAAATGTAATGGATGTTTGTTTCCTGTCAGCTGACGCAGCACGAGTCTCTGGTCGCGCTGTTCGACAATCGCACGTGGTGCCGTCAGGGCGTGGCGGAAGAGTTCGACTACATCAGCCACCACCACGCCTGGAAACACCCCCAGGTCAACGTCTTCATCACGCTCATCCTCTTCATCATCATGAAGGTACGCCATCCACATACAGATGTCTATAAAATGTGAAAAATTTGATGATTTTATATTTCTTACACTAACCATCGTCTCTTTGTCTTTCAGTTCTGGATGTCCGCTGTGGCCACCACCATGCCTGTTCCCTGCGGGGCCTTCATGCCAGTTTTTCTGATCGGTGAATAAAATCTGTCTTTTCTAATGTTTCTCAGTTTCTCCTCCAGTGGCATGAAACCCTTAAAACAACTTCTCGCTGTGTCTGTGTCTGACGAACAGGCGCAGCGTTTGGCAGACTTGTTGGAGAGATCATGGCAGCCATGTTTCCTGATGGCATACATGCTGACGGCAGCGTGTATCCCATAGTTCCTGGTGGTTATGCTGTAGTTGGTGAGTTACCCACCGTACTTAAACTGAGCATTTTGTGTCTAATTTCACTTGATAACAAATTTTCTTGCCACTTTTCCTCCCGCCTGCGTGATTGAAATTGACATCGCTGTAAAGCTGCAGCCATTTTTATCACTTCACACCAGCTTTTAGAAGGTGACTGATGAAAATTGAACGTAAAAAAGAAAATCGTTGAATACAAAATTGCTACAGTCGTGACTCACTGGTTAGTGTGACAGGATGGCATTAGATGTAATGAATTAAAATGACATCCTGCAGAAAAGCTTGTTTGGATTTGCTGTCTTGCAGCAAACTCCTCTCTTATTAATAACACACAGATAGTTTGCAAATTTAACTTCACATATTGAGAAGTCTCACTTTTAATTCCTGTTTAAAAATATTCCTGATCTCACACTAAGTCCTCATCTATTAGTTGTATTTGAGTGGATTTAAAGAGACTAGACAGAAAAATGATTTTTCTTTAATCCACTTCCCTCCTACGTAGGTGCTGCAGCGTTGTCTGGAGCAGTCACCCACACTGTATCCACAGCAGTTATAGTGTTTGAGCTGACTGGTCAGATCTCCCACATCCTCCCTGTGATGATAGCTGTGATCCTGGCCAACGCCGTGGCCCAGTCGCTCCAACCGTCGTTGTACGACTCCATCATCCGCATCAAGAAACTTCCTTATCTGCCTGAGCTGGGCATGGGCCATCACGAGTGAGTCTTTGTGTGCAGTGACCCCTTGTTTCTGTTATGTTTTCATAATTTCGCACTCTGATTTCTCTTTTTAATCTCCACTCTTCCATATTTCAGGAAGTATAATATCCGTGTGGAGGACATCATGGTCAGGGATGTGCGCTTCATCACTCTCAACTCTTCCTATCGGGACCTGCAGGAGATGCTGCTGACCGGTCAGCTCAAAACATTGGCCCTGGTTGAATCCAGAGGTAAAAAAAAAAAAAAAAAAAGATCTTAACAGGTCTTGAGGGTTAAGTTGATGCTCGTGTAGTAAAATTTCAGGACTACAGCTGGTATTGTTTGAAATGTTATGATGCTAGTGCTAATATGATACCTGCTTCTCAGTACAGAAACCAAAATCATACTAACAGATCTCCTTCACACCAGCCATTTTGGCACGTAATAGTAAACACAGATGTCACCAATGATACTAATTAAGGTCCTGTTACATTCAGGTCAAACAGAATCAGGGTACTGCAGTGTGCACCATGCATGTTGGCTCACTGGGAAAACCTCTGCTGCACTAAATGGAACTGAACCTTAATTAGTATAATTTTCTACAAAATAGGCTCAAGTTATCGAATGTTAAATGTTGTCACGACGCAAGAAGTCAAGATAAAATGGTATAAAATTATGATTTTGTCACATTTAGCTTAAAATAACAAAAAGCAGCTGAGGAGTCATCCAATAACCCAAGATAATACCAAACATACCAAATCCAGAGCAGAGAACATTAGGAAACATAGAGACTGAGCGATTTACACAGATGACCTGGCAGATGAAAACCAAGACGCATCCATCCATTATCTGTTGCCACACAGAAAAAACCCCAGCCGAGATTCAAACCTTCTTGCTGTGAGGCAACGGTCCTCCGCCGTGCCGCACAAAACCGAGGAACGCAGGAACTAAATACACAAGTGAAGACAGGACAACAAGACACAGGCAAACACTAATCAGGGTGGAACAGACATTGGAAACTGGCGGGAAACTCAACAAAGGCACGAAGTAAAGTTACAAAATAAAACAGGAAACACAAAACAAGAAAATCAAAACCGTGACAGATGTAGGAACTGAACCAAAAACTGATACTTGACTATTCAGGACAAAAATCAAATTGTTCCATTGAACTTTGATAAGATTAATTTAAAATATTATGAGGGAAATTATGATTTTAAACCTGCGGTACACTCAGTTGGCAGTTCATCGAGTACACCTACTAAAATGAATAACACAGCAATCCTGCAATAAATCCTACTGCCATGACAGCTGATCCAATTATTCCACCACATTTATATCAATGAGTGAAGACTAAATGTGAGAAAAACACCACAAACTACATCCTTTTGGAGGTTTTTCTTATATAACACCTCTCTTAATCAGTTTCAACAGAATCTGAACATTAATGCGGGATTGTTGCAGTTTATTGTAGGATTAGCTTTAACTAGGTGTCCCTAATAATACACTGCCTATTGTATATGTTCAAGTCTACAGTGACTATCTTACTGAAAGTCATTCTTTGTACTGGATGCTGACAAATCCCCTTTTATCGCTGTCAGCTTTGTCCCACCTTTATCTCATCCCCTGGCACATTTCCTGTCACCTCTTTTCTTCCTCTGCCCTCCTTCAGACTCCATGATCTTGCTGGGCTCCATCGAGCGATTGCAGCTCCAGTCTCTGCTCTCTCTTCAGCTGGGCCGCCAGCGGAGGCTGGAGTACCTCCGCCAGCTGGCCCAAGACAACGGCACCCAGGATCACCTACCTAGCCTGACCTCCGACAGCACACCCAGCTCCCCCTGTGCCCACACCCACATCAACGCCTCTACCAATACCAACACTCGCCAAGCGGTCCGCTTCCTGGTGAGCACGCAACAGGTGTGAGGCGTCCGGGGGCGCCAGGGCTGGGCTGGGCTGGGGGCAAGTCTGGCTTGGGATGGGGTTGTAGCAGTAGACTTAAAGTTGGATAAGACACAGCATGTGTGAAGCATGTAGCAGTAGGTAAAGGCACAGATGGAGTTTTGGACAGCTGTTGTGGTAAGTGTTTGTAAACTGTATAAATGTCCTTATATTCTTATATTTACATTAACACATTTTTCCTGTGTCTCTGTCGTCTGTGCCCTTACCTGTGCTGTCCTGTTTGTTTATGTGCATGTGCTCGTATTTGTCTTTTGTGCGTTTTCTGCTCTGTGTGTGTGTGTGTGTGTGTGTGTGTATGTGTGTGCGCATGTGCATGTGCGCTTGTGTCTGGCTTCCTCTGTTAATATATTTTCCATGTAGATCTCCACAGAGGAGTCGTCCTCCTTCAGCCCAGTGGTTTCCAACGTTCAGCTTCCTCTGAAATCTGCCTTGAAGACCGTGTCTGCCATCAGTGACACGGAGACGCCAAATAGTATGTACTGCAAAGACACACAGAGGAACACTGATGAGAACAAACTGATTTATAAAAACTCATATTTCAAACATTTTTTCAACATATTTTTATTTTTCTCCCCGAGGCTCTCAGACTCTCTCCTGTGCTGACCAAGACAAAGAGCTACTGGAGGTGAGAAACAGCAACGGCTATAATATACTGTGTGAGAGGGTGCACAGTGTACTGTATGAATGTGACGTGTGTCGTATGCGTGAGTGTGTGTGCTCTCTCTTAGTCCACACATATGCCGTCCACCTCTTCCTCCTCTTGCTGACAGGCAGGATCCACCCACAGACAGCAGGGTTTTGCTGTGTGATCTCACGCTCCCGATTTTTGTTTTAAAACTTCTGTGAGTCATTGCCCCGTCACTACAAAACACTGCCAGTCAAATGCTTTTTGAGCATCCTACATTTGAGCATTTTTGGCTATGTTTTCTCTATCTTTAACCCCTCAAACATCCATGACGCACAGGTGAGTCGGTCATTATAAACTCACACTGCGTAGCTTAACACTGTTCAAACTCACAAAGTTTTATCCTGATTCTCGTGGAGATGCAAAAGTTTCTAAAGATACCAAATATGTCTGGATCAATTTTGGAAAAATGCATAAAACATATTTACATTTGATGGAGTAATTGTGTAAATATTATATAGCACACAGTTCCCAAACTTTTTCTGTGAGCCAAAATTTTTTAAACCCCCCTCATCCTGCATTCTTTTAATCGACCAACAGCATTGAGTCAAACAACAATCCTAACAAAAGGTGTTCAGATCAAAAATACATGTGACTGAATGTTTGTAAATCTGTAAATTGTAGAGCAGATGTAATGACAGCAGACTGAACGTGGAAAGACTGAGACATATTGTTGAAATTACTATATTGCGATTTAGTGGTCCCAGACGTGACAGCTGTACATGTGTATTTGGTATGATTATATCACTTATGATCAAAGACTCGCAAGTCGATATCTTCGCTAACAGCCAAACATCAAGCAGGTGCAACAACACAAGCCGTAGCACCCAGCTAATATTACTTATAGTTCAACATCAAGAAGCCCAGCTTGGCATCTGTCTTTCAACCTTTTATTTCATGAAGATGTCCCCAACGAATAAAAGTCTTTTATTTACTTTTGTCTGGTGGCTTCTAGCTCGGCCACTTTCTCTTCTTAGCTTCTTCTATCATCTTTGGTCTTTTCGCCTCTGCCATTGTGTCCATAGCTGCTGTTGAGCCTGGTTACACTGCCCAGCTCCGGTTCTGGCATGACACCAGCTCCACTCCCTGTCAGCATTCGTCCGTACTCCGGGCCTGAAAACCTCCCTCAGTGCTCTGAGCTCACTCAGTCTGGGCAACCCCACTAACAAACTGAGTTAACATTAGCTAACAGCAGCTACAGCTACATCACAAAACAGGTTAAGGTAGAGGGGAACATTTAAGGGGAAACATAACGGCTCAATTTGGCTACCAAAAATGTTAAAATCTACGGTGTTCAAAAACCTTTCTCTGGCCGTGCATATACCATCCAATGTTGAATGAACATTGGGTTTCTCGTGCAGATTTTGTGCCCTCACCTTCATCTGTGGTGTAGTAATTATACCCTTTCAGCAACATTGTGCTCACATCACCAGGACTTCTCCCAGCAGAAGTCAGACTGGGATCCAATGTTGCCGTAACACCATGTAAGGGGGTAAAAAAAATTGTCCAGTTTCGCTGATCCTGTGTTAATGTTGTGCTGTGTTGATGCCTTCTCTCCCCGACTGGAAGAGCCCGGCTGGGCCGGCTCCTCCTGAAAAAAGAAAGCCCAAGCCCAAACGAGTGAGGATCTCCATGGCGGTAAGATTGTCTGCCGCCTAGAGACTGTTGCTTAGTAACCGTTGCCTTGCGACACACACGTAGTGAGTACTGGACCAAAATATTTGTGGTGCACCAACCAAAGCGTTAGAGTGGCTTTGCAGAGAGAGCGAGAGAAAGTGTGTGAGAGAGCAAGTGTTAAAGGTTTAACTGTCTTTTTAAAATCAGTGTTAAACCAAATGTTTCATCAGCTTTCACTCTAAACTGCTGGTAATGTTCTGTGACTGTTTGTTTTGTGTTTTATTTTTAAAGTTGTTGTTGGTGTTTCTGGGTACTGTGTGCCCACAGAAGCTTTAGATATATGCGACAAATACCTGACTATGTATATTTAATGTACAATCTTACCATATGTATGTAAATCTTGTGTGTATATGTAGGGACAATGTAAGTCTTACTCCATTTTGTCTTTTAGGACTCTACTGAAGTAGAAGATTGCATGACCCCATCAGAGGTGAGACCCACGCTAACATAAAAGATACAAAAAATAGTTCCTACATTTCAAAGTTTATAAGTTTTATTGTCTTTGTCGTCCTTCTCGTTGCAGATAGCGGAGTGGGAGGAGCAGCAGCTCGACGAGCCGGTGGATTTCAAAAACTGCAAGATTGATCCTGCCCCGTTTCAGCTGGTGGAGCAAACATCTCTGCATAAGGTTATTATAATATTAACAAAAAGCTCTGAGAAATGAGATTTACATCTGAGTCTGAAAAGTAACTAAAGTTATCACAACCATGTAGTGGAGTAAAAAGACTGTTGAGTAGAAGTGTGAAGTGGCAGAGAATGGAAAGATACATCAAGGAAATGTTACTTTCCACCACTGTTAGTGTGTCATAGTGGAAGACAATTAAATGCAGAATCTGGGATGTCTCACAATGCCCTGAAACTATTTACCGTGATGTCGACCCATAGTTCAGTTGTAGCGATCTAAAATTGCAGGCTGGGCTGTGACAGGATGCAGGCTCATACCTGCTGGGTCCCTCCCAGGTCCCTGCTGGGTCCTTTGCTGAAATGAGATCCCCTTTCGATGACATAGTGAACCCAGCTCAGCACCATCATTGACCCAATGTGCCTGAAATCAACTGCTCTGATCATATTTGACGTGTATGAGAAAGTGTGTTTCCATCAGTTGTCATATCGTAAAGTCATGGAAATTATATTCAGGCCTTTTGTACATTGTTTTAGCTAACATAACAGAGAGGGTGTTCAATTTTACAGAGCAAGCGAGTGAGCACTTAACTGTGCAGCTGAGTTTATGAGCTGTTCACAAGGCATATAATTTATCTAGACTTACACAGCGGTACAGCAAACAAACAACAAACCGACCCTGTTTATACCAATGGGGAAGAGAAAAGATGGAGCCCACCTTCAGCTCAGTCACATTGATTTGATTTATTACATTTTCATTTATGAAACTGAGTACATACATGGTTGTTTGGTGTCTAAAGTGTAGATTGCCTTGTCTTTTTTTTTTTTTAAGATTATTTTTGAAGGCCTCTATTATATAGGAGCAGGTGAAGCTTGATGTGAATGAGGTTGACATTCAGCAAAGGGCAGCAGGCTGAAATTGTCACGTTTTTTAAGTTCAGGAAGTGCAAAAGCAGATAAAAAGGTGAAGTGAACAAAAAGTGACTTATGGACAAAAGCACAGCACATAAAATAACAGAAAGGGCAGAAAACAAACTGAATTGATAAATCCAAAAGTAGTCTAATGAACAGAATTCAAAACAGAACAGGGCGAAGAAAAAAGGACTGAAACGTATACACAAGATAGATAACTAGACACAGGTTAGACTAATGAGTGACAGGTGAAACTGATCAGGGAGGAGCAGATAATCAAGAGTGGTGAGAAAGACAAAGTCGAGTAACACATGATACAAGGAGCACAAAACAGGAAACACAAAACCATGACAGAAATTGAACCTGGGCTGCTGCAGTAAGGACTCTCCCATTGTACATGGGATATGTGCTCTATCAGGTGAGCTACCAGGGTGCTGACACAGCGACCACCTTGAAAGGCAAAAATATCATGTTGGCTGGTCCTGGTATAACAATGAACCATAAGCCTGATCCAAAATGCAAATAAAACCACTCCCAGAAGTGCAGAAGGAAAACGCAATCCCTATTTTTAGCAACAAAATGCACCATCCCCTCACCATCCTCTAGTAACTTCACCAGTAGCCTCACTGTGTATTCTTCATCTTGGATCTATAGTCTCCTCTAAACTTTATACTATAAATACTCAATTCTATATGGTACCCACGTACTCTGTACAGTATGGTCACCTTCATAGGGAATGTGTAGCCACAGAAGACCGACAGGATTATAGAAATATTGTAAGTACAGGCAGCCGTGTGACAGACATACAGACATAGTTTTTAGTATACAGTGTGGGTCATCCCTCCTTAAAAATTAATAAATCACAGACTGAGTCTGAATCCAGGCTGTGACCCATCTCTCCTCCACCACAGACCCACACTATCTTCTCTCTGCTGGGTCTGGATCACGCCTATGTGACCAGTATGGGACGTCTGGTTGGAGTGGTCTCTCTTAAAGAGGTGAGTGTGTGTTTAAGTTATTTAAGCTTCTTGTATGAGGATGTTATCTGATCATTAACACTTCTGTTGTCTCTTTCTTCACTCGTTTTCCTGCTGGCTGTGGTTCTCCAGCTGCGTAAGGCCATAGAGGGCTCAGTGACAGTGACTGGAGTAAAAGTGCGCCCTCCGTTGGCCAGTTTCCGTGACTGTGGGAACAGCACGAGCGTATCCGAGGTAACAGAACTACACAAGTTGTGCATCCGCCACAGGGGGCTTTCGTTGCCACGAGAACCCAACCCTCCTGACGTGGAAGACCAGCCAGATCTCCCATACAAAGAGATCCCTGTCAACTTCTCGGACCAAACGAATTTGCAGTTTGAAACCAGCCCCGGCGACGCCACAAATCAGTCGTCGGAGCTCCAGGAAAGCCCATCCTTCACTGAGGACCATTCAGAGTATACTTTTGACTGCAGCCCCTCCCACACTGAGGAATCAGAGCTGGCCTGTGACTATGACCCCCCGACCCAAACACCCGAGCCAGACGAAACCGAGCAAGAAGAACAGAGGAGTCCATCTCTGAACAAGGACCTATCAGAACCTGAGGGAGAGGGTAGCCCTGCCAACACTGAGGATCAGTCAGAATGATGGGAGGGGATCCATACTGTCGCCTCATGAATGTTGACGTTTCTTACATTTGTAGAGGTCACTCTCACCTCCAAGTCCAGCCTAGATACCCATGTTTCTAACGTTGTTGTAGAGCGAGTGAGCGAGTGGGAGTGAGTAGATGTGACATTTAGTATTGTGTTATTGTGCAAATGCGTGGATAAAGCGTGTAGTGATGGATAAAGCTGGTTTTATTCTATATTTTTTATCATCAGCAAAGGAAAAGACCAAAACCAACAAGAGGTTTTTATCTCCCGTCTGTAACTCACTCCTGCTGAAGATAGTAATATTTAAAGATGATTTTACAAAGTCTGTCACAGGTCTGTATATGTATCAAGTTATATAAAGATGGGGCTGTGCAAAGTCAGATAGATTGACAGCATCAGTTGAAGACTACAAGTTTGAAAATGAAAAGATCTGGAGGAAAGAAGTCATCTTCTCCTCTGTAGCTCCTCATGAGTTGCATTATGGGTATGCGTTTGGCAAGAAAGAAAACCACGTCGGGTAAAAAAAAAGATAATACCTCTGGTTCTGCTGCATCATTTGTTATCCTCTTATATGAATAAAAACTGTCTTTCATAAGTCAGACACGATATCGTGCAGTGGCAAACTCTTTTAGAAGAATTAAAATCTAGGGCAACAGGACTTTGTTGCAGATTCATGAAGACATTTCATATTTTATCCAAGAGGCTTCTTCAGAACCAGAGAACGGATGAGAGGTGAAATGTCTTCACGCATCCAAGCCCAGCAACTAAATCCAGTTGTCCCAGATTTAATCCTCTCAAAGACAGATGACCTGGACGATTCAGAACCTTCACAGACTGGAGAACTGTTTTAAAAACAACCAACAGTTAGCCACAGCGTCCCATTGATAGCTGTTTTTGGAGCTTTGGAGCACATCACATGATGTTCATAAAAAAGAGTTTGCTCAGTTGTCATGGAAATGTTTAGGGTGTTTAAACACTTCTTGCCCAGGTTGGCTTAAAGGTTTGATTGGAACTGCGGTTTCCAACGTCAAGAATGACCTTTAAAACTCAATTTCATGACCACAAAGCAAACATCTACTAAATGGACCTTTAGCTGAGATTATTTCATCAATATATTTTCATTAGAAACAAAGAGCTGCACACTGTCAGTGAATTTTTTTCAGCACAAGGACTTTATATATGAGATGTTGCCTGTATAGTGATCAAATTCATTTTGGTAATGTCACTCAAACACAGGGTATTAGTGAATTTGTTCATTATTTTCAGGAGCCAGTACAACAATGTGGCTCATTTCTTTATTCACTAGTGTTCAGAGAAGAAACTAGAGCATGATTTGGCTACAAACACAACACTAGTTTGGTTCATGGGAGTTGTTGACAATCAGAAAAATTATATATAATATCACCAGCTTTATCTTTTAAATGTGTGTGTCTGTGTGTGTGTGTGTGTGTGCGTGCGTGCGTGCGTGAAAGACACTTTTTGACACTTTCCTTGCCATGCTCAAATCTGGTCCATGCCAAAATAACATCTTGTAAAGACTTCAAACATTACGAGGAGGGAAATAAGTCACGGAGGGCAGAAATAAACGGGAAGAAAGCACAGAAGATGTGGAAAATGATTCTAATGAGCACATGATACTACCTATCCACTAGCACTAACACATCAGAGGGCCAAAGTTAACGCCTAATAATATGAAGATATAGCACTGTTGGTTATATGTTGGTTGATATGCAATACATTTACAGTAATAATGCAGTAAAAGGTGATTTAATAGCAACAGCGTCATCATTAATTTGTCCAGACTTTACAGCACTCTGCAGTCTCAGTCGAGTTACACTCGATTATCAGAATATATTTTTTATGTATTCACCCCCCTCACCTCCCCAAAAATCAGCTGTGATCTTCTGTTCACACGACGACAGGCAGCTTCCAAAGCTCAGCACAGGGCTCCAAACAATGATGAAGCACATTGTAATTACCATGAGTATAATTTAGCACATGTAGCCTCATTTGGCTTTATAGGGGCTGATTCAATAAGGGCAATGTAGACTTGTCAGTCTTGTCACTTGAACTGCCTCCACATTTTCTGCTGTGTGAATTTACTGTGTTTTAACGTGATAAAGGACACTTGAGCTCTGAGTGGAAGGGTAGGAAGATGCTGGTTGTTGTACAGAGCACACAAAACACACACACACACACACACACACATGCACACATGTACATGTACGCGGCCTGTAGATATTAACACCGTGATATGTTACACGTATCTTAATCCAGCCTGGCCTCTAATGCAATGTTGAGAAATGTAACTACTGTATGAAGCACAGCCACAAGTTCAAAAACTGTCGTAGAGCAAAGTGTGTGTGAGTGTGTGAGTCCTTGTTACGACCTTCAAATGGATGTAAGTATTTTAGCTTTCATGCAACAATTTTGAGCCATATTTCAATCTTTTACATGACATCATCGCAGCACATCACACTCGTGACTCTGGCTCATATTTTTATGTCCGTGGAAACATTTGTGCAACTATTTATTAACGTCTTAACTTTTCTGTTTGCATATAGAATGTGAAGTAGTGCTCGCCATATAAGATAACATATAAGGAGTTAAATGTAGAGAGTGTATAAGCTAATTTGCAGCGTATCTAGTTAAGCAATAAGTCTGTAGTATCTCCCTTTATATGGCACTGGCCTGTATATGCTTTGTACATATGAAAATACATGGATGAGATCTACGTACATGCTACTGTACATAGGAGAATTATGCATTTGAAATCCAACAGCCATTGTTATTTTTCAGAAAACATAAAAATTGTTTTTGTACATGAGTGAATGATTAAAATTGAAAAAAAAAAAAAAACTGAACAAAAACACCTTTAAAAGACGAGCCGAGACGTTGTGTTTCTTCTTCGTGTGTTTGTGTTTGTGCAGGAGAAAGAAAAAAACGAAAGACAAACTGCTTTGAAAAAAACTAATTTTTTTTTTAATATGCAGGACATTCAGACATTCAGTATCAAACATAGCCCGACTCACATGACACAGCATGACCCAGAAAAAACGACACTACAAAATATCCATAGAAAACCAATGTAATAGCAACACGACTCTTCACAAAAAATGTACAAAACTCAGTTTGAACAACAGATTTACATTCTGGTTGAACTCTCCAATATATATATATATATATATATAATATAATATATATATTATATATATAGATATATATATATATATAAGATACTAGTGGTGGTTTACAGCAGCGATAAACGGTGGAGCGCTTGGATGAAGAGACAGAAGGCAGCGAGAGGAGATGATCAGAGCGAGAAAAGGAGCAAGGGGAGGAGGTGGAGAGAGGATAACAGTGAAAGCAGAATAGATTATGTCATATTGAGAATCAACACGGACTCAAACAGACATAATGATGGACAACACATCACATCAAAAACTCTTTCTCTTCCTTCTTCTCCTCCTCCTCCTCCTCCTCTTCATTCCTCTCCTCTTCATCAAACGATGCTACTCCAGAGGAGGCCCGGTCGGAGAAGAAGCTTCTTGGGCTGCAGTGCCACACTCGGACCTCGTGAAACACGCTGCCTTCCTCGTCCTCCTCATCCTCCTCTCCAGGAGACTCGGAGTGAGAGGTGGAGTAGCAGGAGTCGAACCTGCTGCTCCTGGCCCGAGGCCTCCACTCGGGCTTGTTGTGGATGCAGACCTCGCTCTGCTCCTCCTGCGAAGGATCCGGCTGCTCTTTGTGATCATCCAGCCTCTCCTCCTCCTCCAGGAAGGGACTCATGCAGTCGCTGGGTAAAGTAGGTGAATTGGTCTGGGATGAATGTGGGTCATTGTGAGACGCAGGCCTACCACTGAGCAGGCTGCTGCTGCTGCTGGAGCCCAGGGGGCTTTCGGAGGGCGGCGCCTCGCCACCACCAACCTCAGGCTGGCATGGCACTCCTGTGATAGGATTGGACGTGGGGGTGTCTGAGGGAGGAGCAAAAAGTCAGAACACCTGGAGATGGATGGATAATTGGGGGAGGAGGTGGGAAGATGAGGCGTTTTGTCAGTGATGATGCAGTAATGAAGACGATGAGTGAAATGAGATGAAAATTAACAAAATGGTGGTGACTGTAGATACCCGAGCTCTGGTCGGAGAAGGTGTGAGTCTGTCCATTGGTGTGGGAGTCCTCATCGTTGGAGTCTTCTGCGTCATCCTCATCTATAGACGCCCAGGCACGCAGCTTGGCCTCAGCGATGGCAAACTGCTCAGCTACTCCTAAAAAGAAACACACGTCCAATGAATTTATGCAGCAACTCCTTAAAATGAAGGAATGAATGCAAAAAACAACAAAACATAAATCCTGTAGCAAATATGTGGGTTTTTTTTGTCATTATATCCTGCTAATTGTCCCTTGATGCCTCAGATTTGATGCATGACTCATTAAATTGGATGGAAATCACTGGTTTATTAAATCACAGTGAGACCAAGGAAATCTGATTGTTCCGGAGTTTTTATCAATGCATGAATAAATATATTAAACAAGGTTGTAGAGGAGTAACAGTGCAACCCTGTTTATACCTCTTTTTGGAAGTTAATTTGTTTTCATATTGTCAGTTTTTACAGAAGAGATGTGTGACATTGTTTTAATTATGTCATGCTTTTTTTTAGCTCCTATACCATTTTTAATTAATTTGTTGTCGGTAAAATATCAGAAATTGTGCAAAATGCTAAACGCAATTTCCCAGAGCCCAAAGTTGCATCTTGAATTTGATCATTTTGTTTGACCAACAGTCCAAAATGCAAAAATATTCAGTTTACAATGATATACAGCACACACATATAAACCTGCCTCCTGTGTAAACAGTCTATAGCTGAACAGGACTGACCCACACTGCTGCTTGTATTTTAATACTGGTCTTAATAGTATGGTAATGGAAATATTTTCTGAGGTGGTACACAGGGTAATAAAATATTCACATTTAAGAAGCTGCTGTGAGCAAATGTTCAGCATTTTTGCTTGAAAAGTGACTCAGACAATGCATCGATTATCATTAATATTTTGTCCATCTACTAATTGACTAATTGTTTGAGCTTTTGTCGTCTTGTCAGGAAAAAGACGCCCAGTTGACTTAATAATGCACGTGACGTACGATCACTATGTACTCTCCCGCCCCTCTCTTTCATTCTCTTTCCTGATCAAACCACGCTGATGTCACCAGCGCCAGAGAGGATGAGTCACAGCAAAGCAACAGGAGCTGTTGTACCGTTGGTGGGCAGTGAAGTGTTCTGGGAGAGTCTCTAATAGGCCACCATCTGCTGCCAAGACAAGCCATCACCCAAGAGACAGCATGGTAGGCGGGGCAAGCCGCTGACATACAGGAGTTTTAAAGGTATTAGGTGTGCAACGGAAGGTGGGAGCCAGCCAGCAGGAGATGATGCTGGAGCTAAACCATGCTAAGTAAGATGATGTCCAAACAAAGAAACATACAAACAAACAGCTAGTTATGTAGACAAAGCTGGAAAATAAAACATATCCTTGCCTACCTGCAGCAAACCGAGCCTCCTTCTCTCCTTCAGTCAGATGGCAGTAGGAGCTGAAGTGGGAGTGGGCGGCCGGCGTGTCCACAGGTTTGGGCCAACCTTTCCACTCAATGAGGTGGGCGACCCGGCCCTGAGCCAGGGAGGTGGGCTTTGTCACATGGTCCCTCACTGCCTGAGAGATACCTGGAAACACACAAGGAGAGAGAGAGAGAGAGAGAGAGAGGTAAAGGTCAGAGTCTCGAGAAATCTAACACATTTAATCAAAGTAAACAAAAGTGAAAATGTTATTACCACTTAAGGAGGATCGGGCAAGTGCTGCAAACTCATGGATGCCGACACCTTTCCTCGAGTCTGCTGGAGATTTTCCTGACTTTGGAATCATTTCACTCTCCTCAAATTTCACCTGAAAGACAGAGTTTAGATTTGAGATCAACTCAAATCACGAGAGCAGCAACAAAAGCTCCAGTAAATGTTTACTTTGCCAATATTTACCCTATCCAGTGTTGCGAGAAACATCCTAATAGCAACTAAATGAAAAGCTCCAATTCAGACTTCATCCCGCATTAAAATAAAGACTTTTCCTACCTCTTCCTCTCTTCGTCTCTCCCTTCTCTGTCTACTCCTCGGCCCCAGCCTCATTGTGGACATGCAGAGATGTTGTCAGGGCATAGCAAACCAACACGACTGAAAGTCGCAACTTGGGTTCATCAGTTTAAATTACCGGGCCGACAGACAAACAGCTATGCCCTACATTTACTGCACAGATGCTAAAGCCACGGTAAGCCGTCAAAAGCGGTTTGAATGGTGTTGGGGTTGGGGACAGTTGAAGGCAGTAGTGAAAGCCTCCATGCGATCTGGCAAACATATGGTGTGTGACGAGATTCTGGTAAGCAGCTCCTGCTCACTCCAAAGCTGCTGATCCCTGTTAAAAATTATAGTGCTGGCAAACTAACTCCATGTCCAAAAAAAAAATACATATATGGCTGCACCCAGTAGATTTGGTGGGTCAGCTAAATCTGTGCCTGCAGTAGAGGGGAGCAGCTTGAAATATGTCTTATTTTTAGAGCAGGTGAGTGTTTTAACAAGCAGGAAGCACGCCGCCTGATCACAACTCTGAGCACGTGCATGACTTGACAGATATCCTTAAGCAGATTGCCTCCCAGAGCAGCTGAGGAAGAAGTGTTGAGAGCTTACGTCAAAGTCAAAAATGACAGTGAATGTATGTCAGAGGCACACGGGCAGGTAGGAAAAGCTGGGAGGCGGTGATATGAAGGTGCAAACAGTTCTCACAGCCGGGCTGACGTTCTTCAGTGGTGAGTTTCAGCTGCGAAAAACATCTGCGAGCGCCACATAAGTCACTCATGCTCAACACTGATAAACACACACACTGCAAGGGCTCCCCGCTGAGGCTAAACATCACAGATGACTCAACTCGTCAAAATAAGACTCACTTCAAGGAATTCAGGTTTTATTTTGAACTAAATAACAACTGCATGTGTGTAACAGCATTTGTCACCACCTTCCCGACCCCTTAAAAACAAACAGAGTATCCCTCCTCATAGGTTGCAAAGTTCTGCCTAATGTTGATGTTCTTTTTAAGATATTATCTATATATAGAGACAGCTGATGAGTGACAAGAGAGGCGGCATGACATGCAGCAAAGGGCCACAGGTCGCAAGCAAACCCTGGCTGGCTGCAGCAAGGACTGTGCCTTAGTACATGGGGCACACACAGAGCTACCTGCCACCCCTGAATGTTGCTTTTCCCCTCCAAATGTTCTTAATTGAAACAATTATTTTTTAGTGACCAGATAATAAAGGAGCAAAAATGACAAATAATTCACATCAAATCAGACAAAAAAAAGCCCAAGCACATTGTACAGACGTGTATGTGTCTGCTGATCAAAGTTAAGATGGGACAAATGATCTGCATTTTATACACGTTCCTCTATATTGGCTCTTTTCTATCCGATTAATCATCTTGTGACCCAACAGAGAGATCCCGACCCTTAGGTTGGTATCCACTGCTATGAACAGAGGATCGTGCATGTCTCTCCTTTGGTATTCATGATCCCGTGTTCATGTCTTGATGCAGTTATCTGTTGTATAGTGCTGAAAAGATGAGTCATTTATCAAGCAAAAACACCAAACGCTTCATACGTGTCCTGTTTTTGGCTCTTTCCTATCCGATTAATCATATCGTGACCCAAAAGAGGGATCCCAAGCTCTAGGTTGGGATCCAGTGCTGTGAACACTGGAGTGTCGTGCATGGTGTTGTTTGGTATTTGTGATCTCTGTTTATCTGTTGATGCAGTTAATATAAAGTGAGAAGTCATTTACCAAGCAAAAAGGCCAAATATTCAAGAGGTTCCATCTTCATGCATGTGCTATTTTCTTTCTGTTATCTATCATTGTGGACTGAATCAGTTTTGAATTTAATTTTAAACCAATTAATAAACCAAATAATTTCAGACATCACACCCGAAGCTCTGATGAATATCTTCACTCTTTTCTGTCCTTTACAGACGAAATGATTTACAGATTAATCCATATCTATTGATTCTTTCCCTTTTTTTTTGTGCACCTGCACATGATTTAGCCTCTGTGGATCTGTTAATTGTGTGACATTGTTGTTTTTTTTTGTTTTTTTTTAAACTCACACTTCAACATGCTGATTACCAGCTCTCTCCTGCAGCAGACAAATGCTGCTAATTGGCATCCATCCTGATAAAACAACCGCAGCAGCGTTTGCAATTGTAGTCCCCTCCTTCTCTCCCTCTATTTTTTATTTTTTTAATTTTTATTAATGAGTTGTCTGAATTATTTTGTCCACTCACCGCAGAGACAGATCGATGATCGTCTCACAGAGTGATGTGACTTTATGAGACCAACAAGTGGGATTGAGTTTTGACTGCAAAGCCAAACATGAGGCATGAATCTGGTATGAATGGAGGAAGCTGCAGTGCTTCTTTGTTCATTTATTTTTCTTCTGGTTTTAATTCAAACAGAAGCGACACGCTGACGGCTGAATAACATCACCCCGCCATTGATGGGTGCAGGCCTGTATCCTGCAATTATGGGGAAAATAACGCACGGATGCAGCAGCGGGTCTCCTGGCAACCTCTGAAGTCTCCATCTGCATACCAATAGCTTCATACCTGCATTGCATAAACAGAAAATGCCAAGAGCCCCTCTGCCCTTTATGTGCACCTTCGCAGCTCTAACGACGCTTGTTTTTATGCCTCTCTCTCTCTCTCTCTCTCTCCTTACCTGGAAGTCAGACCGCGGCTCATCGTAATGCGCTTAATTATCTCCAATCCCATCAACAGATGACACCGCGCGGTTTGTCCTCCTGCTGCAGCTCCTGCACAAGATCATTAATGCCACACAGTCGGCGGAAACATCCTCCAAACTCCAGCATTAGGTCTCCAGCACAGACGCACCATTTGTTGCTCGGTATATGGGTTACATAGGCTGTCCAAATGTCTCCCGATGGCGAGCGTCATCAACGCAAGGCGGTGTCACATCCAACCCTCCCTCTCTCCTCCTCCTCCTCCACCTCCTCATGCAGCTAAGATCAAGATGCTTTGGCCCCTTCAGAAAAACACTGCAGCTGATCTTAACTTGTCATTTTATTGGATGTTTACTGCAGTCTAATGTCAAGAAAACGCTGCAAAGATCCCAAAAGCATGATGTGAAAACAGAGACTGACATCAGGACAAGCTGCCTTTACATGTGTGGATATGTGACCACAACAACAAACAAGAGGTTAATTGAAAAATAATTAAATATTCATGTGTGGTTTGTAAAAAAAAAAAGGTTGTAGGTCACACTTGACTTTATCCTCTTCATTTAGAGTTCAAACACCTCATTTATAACATGTCATAATGAAGTTGTAAGCAGACATATGGACGTTTTATTTAACGTATTCATGTTTAACATGTTTAACATTACTGGTGGAGTTAAAGTTGTTATTGCCGCTTAAAACTTAAAGACTACATTATAGCATATAAACCATATTGATCTGACATATTAAATAAGGTTAAATGTGTTAAATTTAAAGGGCTACATTTACAGTAAATGGCAGAAATATATTATAGCTATATTTCTTTGTGTATAATGACTCCATGAAATAATTATCATTGTGTTTGTTACTTTAAAATAAGCCTTTTATCTACAGAAGGCACGGGTCCTCTTACACGGAGTCAGCCATGTTGAACTGTCATGTTTCTACAGTAGCCCAGAGCAGACAAACCAAACACCGGCTTTCGTTTCACGGCTACTCGAATTACTCCTTCACATTCCACAGTGTGAAATCCTAACCACTGCTCCTTTAAACTCAAGTGTACAGTGACTATTAACGAAATATAGTATTGTGTGAAACTCTCTCTTTTACTTCATATTTGTTTACACAGAGCATATTTCTAAATTATTTATTGAAATACACAAACTAAATTAACATTCAACAAAACTGAGGCCAGATTTCAGTACGGGTTGTATCTGGGACATTAAAATTATTAAGAAATACATGAAAATTTGATAGTTATGATTAGGACTGAAGTTGGTCAAAATATTTAATGCAGTGAAAGTGAAAAAAAAATATGTACATATAATATTTTTATAGCACTTTTTAGAAAAAAACATTTTTTGTACTTAACAACCGCTCGCACAAACTTTTTTTAGGGGAGCACAAGGGTTAATGATAAGTGTCACTGTCGTGTTGTGATATTTCCACTATTTTAATGTTAAGATATGCTTGTTTTCTCTTTAGACCCGAGTATACTGAACACCTTTAGTTTCTGGAGTGCTTCTGGGCTAAATTTAAAAGTCATTCTTGGAACAAATGATGAACATTTTTCTTCACAGCAGCCATTTGGATTTGAAACAGTCGGTAAACGCAGGTGTTTCCAGCGGTACTAATTAAGGCTCTGTTCTATATATATTGCAGCAGAGATTTTCCAGCAGCGCCCAGCACCGAGTGGAACAGAGCCTTAATTAGCATCACTGGTAACACCTGTGTTTACACTACTTCATGTCAAAATGGCTGCTGCGTAAAAAGGTCTATTGTTAGAAGCAGCCCTACATGGAGGGGGGGGCCTGCTGGGTTACTCCAGCCATGATACGACCTACACAGACACACCAGTTGAACCGTTCCTCTCCAACACTGACTAAAAGCAGTGATCTATTCAGCAAAACTATCTACACTTCACTGCATGCTACTCTTTTAGGAGTTAATTTAATTTAAAGTTTAAGAGACCAGTGATTGGACTTCTGTGACGGAATGAAGGAAACCGATAAACGTGGAATTCTTTTAGAGATCTCGACAGACTTGTATTTAATGTGGTGACATCGTGGCACTGTGTCGGTGCAGATACTCATCCAGCTCTTACACGAACCATAACCCCCCCCCCACACACACACACACACAGACACACAACCACACAAAACGCCACTGCATCCGACAGATTTATGCAAAACTCCGCTCAGCAACTTAATAAGTCCTTTATTTGCAATGTTCCGTTACCTCAACTTTCCAGTTTCCGATGCAAAAGAAGCAATAATTTCTTAAATAAAGAAAGCAAAAAAAAAAATATATTTACAAAATTCCAATACAACTAATAATCAATGGATTATCTAAAGCACCTCTCTGCATCCGGACAACTGCGGTTTCTGTTGGAAAAGGACACACTGCAATTACATCAGCAATTTATCGTTTCTGTAAAATAAAACTGAGAAAAAAAAAAGTTTTTGTAATTATTATCATTATTATATATTTACAGAACGCTCCTGAAATAAGTTTCCACTTAAAGTAGAAAAGGCTTTCGGATCATTTCTGTGTTTTTTTTTGTTTGTTTTTTTAAGTTTTTTTTTTTTTTTTTAACTTTATATATCGTATTTCATCAAGTCAATTTTCTGTAGATTTCAAGTTTTAACGGTGATTGGGTCATTAAGTGTCCTCTACAACAGCTCAGGTTTAAGTATAGAAGAGGTAACGATGAAGTCAGTCAGTGTGGTTCACTACTGGGGATGGGAGAGGATGGCTTAGAGGAAGCATTAAGACCACCCCCTAGTAGTCTCACAAGGTCAAAAAGGTCAACATCAGTCCTCCGTGTTTCTGTCCTTTGCAAGTTCATGAAGGGAAACAGGAAGAGAAAATAGACGACCTTTGCTTTAAAAACTCCATCCGTCAAATTCATATTAGTTCATGTACGTTTATCTATCGACGTTTCGTCCACAGTATCATTAATAGAAACACACTTCAGTCATGCTGCACACTCCAGTAGGGACAAAGACATAAGAGCTGAGTTTGGATCGAACACACATGGTGGCGTGACGACAGCCACGTTATCAGGGAACCCACTACACCACACGCCTGCTGTTTATTCTTGCAGATCAGATCGATGTTAGGCATCATCATCTAGAACCATTTAAAAATAAAAAATAAAAAGCAGCTGTTGGTTTTTGTATTATTGTGACCAAAAAAAAAAAAAAAAAAAAAAAAGAAGTTTCGTAGTGATGTGGGATACTTCACACCTCGTTAACAAGCAATCCTGCTGAATCAGTTTTCAAGTTTATTTGATGAGGACACTTGCTGTCACAAGCAAATGGAGAAATAATGAGGAAGCAAGAGAGGGAAAGTAGAGAGAAATGATTGTTTTCTGAGTCCGTCCCTCAAAGAAAAAGAAAACATAATAAACATTTATCCTCATTGAGGATTGATTTCGAGTCTGCCTCTCTCTGGCAATATTGTCCATGATTTCTCCGCAGCAGCCGCCTGCAGAGCCCCCGCCTTGCCAAAGGGGGGCGGCAGCTTTTAGTTCAGTCTTTTTAAATTTTTTTTATTCCTTGTCGGACTCCTCCTCAGCCTCGCGCAGCCAGGTGAAGAAGGCGGTGACCGATTTCAAGGCCACACCTTTGCCTGTTTGCTCTGCGGGGTCTTTGCTGGATTCCCATTTGTAGAAGGCCTCCTCCTTAATAACGTCCTCGTCGTACAAGGCGTCAAAGAACATCCTCAGCAGGTCTGCAGAGAGAGAGAGAGAACACAGAGGTCAGTACTGATCGAGGACTGGTAATGAGAAGACGAATTGGTTTGGTTGTGCTCAGTTATACCCACAGTTTGCTGCAGAGGAGGAGAAGAAAGATAACAAACCTTACAATACAACAGCCCTGAGCTGCGTCACAGGCTTCATGTCAGAGGCTTTTGTTAAAAATCCCATTAAGTGTCCTTCAGTCAGTGCAAAGTCATTTATGCTAATGCACTTATCCCTGTGTTTGGGCTGCATTATTTCACAGTTACAATTAAGAAAGGAGAACTACAGTTCAAGCACAAATAAAAAGGCGACTGCGCTGGTCAAATCAATCTTTCTAAGATCAATTTAAATTTGAAAACGTATCGTTTCCTCCTTGTTTCATCCTTTCCTCCAGACCGAAAAAGAAAGGACACCTGCACATTTCATTTTTAAATGTCAACACAGCTGCTGTCATTATTTATGTTGATTATGTATTCTGTTTTTTTGTGTTCAAGTCTTTTCAAGTGGGCAGAAGTCGACACAATTTCCCTGAAAAAAGCTGTTTTTCATACAGTGCACTCATTTAACTAAGCTGTTTTAATACGACCACAAACTAAGACCTAATAATCGCCTCATTTGCATATCAGTCAATTATCTGAAAATGATTAGCTCCATCACGTTATCATTCATCACAGAGCTTTTTGTTTAGCGCCGTTACCCTACAGGCGGCTCAGTAGCAGGACACTCACTTGCTGGCTGCTCCATGTGCACCATCAGAGCCTGGAGGGCGTAAAGGGCCTGCAGCTCCTTCTGCTCGTCACACAGGTATCTCTGCAGCAGACTGGCCCTCAGGTTGATCTGCCGTGCGTCCACCCTGTACGGGGTGTCACCTGAAATGAGGAGTAACAAACCATGTCTGATGTTCCATGCATAATCAAAACATTCATTATGACACTTCTAAAATGAATCATGGGAGAAGATCAGTATATCAGGATTCAGGCTACCGCTGTTAGATGATGGTGGTGACCAAGATACAGGATG
Organism: Larimichthys crocea; assembly: GCF_000972845.2. NCBI lineage: Eukaryota > Metazoa > Chordata > Actinopteri > Sciaenidae > Larimichthys > Larimichthys crocea. Next base: position 13,748,801 of record NC_040012.1, read on the forward strand.
AATTCAGCCCCGTATTAATCATACTTACATATGATGGCAGACTGACATACTGATGTCATCAATGCTCGTACAAACTGGTTGGAAGCAGTTTGCTGCTCTTCCAAGTTAGCCTGGAGAACAAACTTAAGTTACTCATGTGACTTTTATGTTTGAAAAAATGACTGCGTTGAATGTTCTAGTCTGAAAACACAAATAATTACTAGTATGGTCACACACACCTCGACCCAGTCTCTAATACGCTGATTGTTGGCCTTGTCCTGCATGAGTCTGTCCAGCTGTTTGCTGATCTCCTCTCCAGTGAAGACCTTCTTTCCGACTTCCTTCACCTCCGCCTCCTCTCCTGTGGTGAACTCCACCTTCTACATTGCACAACAAGGAAAATTAAAGATACTTGTTAGGTGATCAATTTGGGAACTGTTTTGCTTTAAATTCCGTCAAAACGAAAAAACAACACATTTCCTATTTTCAATTGGGAGTAATGTGATAATAGTATTATAATATTCATTCATGTCATTTTCTATTTTAATCTATTTAATCTTTCTTCTCCGCCCTACTTCTCTTACAGATGTAGGGCATAAGGGCTAAAAGTGGGTTCTGGCATTTGTGTTGATATTTTGCTGCAATTAAATCTCTTTATTTTTAATGTTAGAATATTTAAATAAAATATTACAAATATTACGTCATGAACAGCTTCAGTTATTACAGCCTACAGACCTGATGAGAGACAAACTTGTTGACGTCTTCATCCTCTGGTAAGAAATCGCTCCAGTTCAGCCGAGCCTCTGTCCACATGGCTCCGACTTTCTTTGGAGTCTGATGGGGGAGTGGGGAGAAGAATCCCAAACATTCAATGTAATGGATCCAAAATGTCAAACTGCACAAAGTACTTTGTTTATGTACAACAGGATGTACTGAAAGCAAAGCACTGCCGTCCAGGCATTTGTTGGACATACCATTCCTTTGCAGAGCAACTTGAGGATCTGTACCAGCAGCATGCCAGCCTTCCCCAGAGGCACAAGAGGCTTCGAGATCTCCCTAAAGACACAATTACACTGAATTAGACTTTCCACTTACTTTGAACTACATTACTCAGTTGTTTTATTTATCAACACTGTTGACAAATCCATAGGGAGGTTACATGAATTAGCCAAAATGTATTAAATATATCCATAAATCCTGCTCAGGGAGAGTGGGACCCTCCAAACAAAATGGTGGTTTAGGTCTCACTAACTTTAGATTTCCCAGCATGTTCTCACCTGAAAAGCTGTCCCATAGGGATGCCTCCCTCATGGATCATGGGGGTTATAAGTTCAGCCAGGTAGAGCCAGATGTGAGGTATATCTATGGCGATGTCTTCCGCAGCCTCCAGGGTCTCCTCTAACCTGCAGTCCCAGAAAAAAAAAAAAAAAAACACAGCACTGAATCTAACTTATAAAACACACATTTGTCAGCTTCAGCCTGTCGAGAGTAAAATAAAGATGCCCTAGAGGTGCGATGATGTTACATGCTCACCCTTTGTAGTACTGCTGTGTGGGCAGAGTCCCTGCCTTTACAAGTTGGTGCAGCAACAGGCCCACGTGCTCCCGAGCGATGGTGCTGCGTTCAAGTGTCGACTCCACGGCGTTCCGCACAAAGACGTAGAGCAGCGAGGCACTGTTGAGTTCTGCCACACACTGCAACGCTTCCTACAACACCAGAGGGAGAGGACGCCGGCCATCAGAGAGGATTCATGCTCCAAAATGTGTGCGCTCAAGGGAGATTTATTTTCTTGCATTTGAATGAGCACAGTCTCATGTTTGTACCTTCAAGTCATTGATGTGGAGGTATTCTTCGATAATGGCGTTCGACTTCTTTTCCACCTCCTCTTCAGTCAAGGTCGGCTTTGGAAGAGAAGGAGGAGGAGTGGGGGCGCTCTCACGCTTAACTGCAGAGGCAGACAAAAAAAAAAAAAAAAAAAAAAAAGAAGAGGACAAGTTAAATATTACTCCTCTCAGATCTGTCTGTACAACTCACACCATCAGCCTATTGTGGGGAGATATTCACCTGGGAGATCTTTGCTTGGAACCCTGTCCCGGCTTCCTCTGTCTCTACTTCCCCGGTCTTTGCTTCCTCTATCTCGACTTCCTCTGTCCCTGCTTCCCCTGTCCCTGTTGTCTGTCATGCTGGCCACGCGACGCACGGGCTCGGTTGATGCACGGCCGTCTCCGCCCTGCGATTCTCTGCTGAAGCTTCTCTTAGTGATTTGGTTCTGGCTGCTCCTGTCGTCACGCCCTTCCCGTCCTTCGCTGCGATCGAACCGGTCAAACCGATCCCTGTCGCGATCACCCCTGTCTCTGTCGCCGCCACGCTCACGGCTGGAACTTGACCTAAAAAAAAAAAAAAGAGTTGTGAGTAAGACACGGTCTGATAAATATGGCGTCTGGTGAAACAGGTAAAGCATAACACATGGACAAAAGATTTCACAGGTGAGAAAATGCAGCTGGTGAATACCTCTGAGGAACTCTGCGATCAGAGTCTGCTGTGGACAGCAACGAACCAGACTGCTGCAGCGCCGAGAAGCGGTTGAGGGTGCTGGTGGCTGGACGACCAGATTCTACAAAGACAAAAAAGTCAGATTAAAACTCCACCTGCTAAAAACAACTTCAAAAACTACCGGTTTCCCTGCCAGGTGGTGTTTTTACCTTGCTCTCCACTTGCTGGTTTAGCTCCAGTTCCTCCACTGCTTCCTTTGCCCCAGCTACCCCACATGCCTTTTCCTCCTGGAGCCAACAGCTGATTGTTGAAGTCCAGAGCGCCAGGCTAAAAGGGGAAACACAAGAGTGACATTTAGTCCCAAATCACTGGCTTAAACATGAGACGGTTTCTAAACGCTCCAAACAAATGTGAAAGAAACTGAAATCAAGAATAAGAAAACTAGCAGCTGGTAGTTTCAGATAGCAAAATTCAACAGTGAAAACTCCCATGTTTAACTTGAACTTCACCTTTGTGATCTTGCTAAGGCGGGTGGTGTCGATGGGTCTGTTCTTGGAGATGGGCACCGTGTTCCATCCCTCATCCTGAGGCTGGCTGGGCCTTCCACCTCCTGGTGTGTGAGGGCCCCGGCCGCCCATGTTCCCTCCCATCCTGCCTCCTCCGCCGCCTCCTCCGCCTCCTGCGTCTTTCTTGGACATTAGTTGCTGGACTTTGATCTGTTCCCTGTGCTCCTCCATCTCCGCCTCCTTGTGGATCTGGTCGATTGTTTTAGGACCCTGGTCTCCTCTACGAGGCACCCAGTTATTCTGTGGGTCACAGAGGGAAGGACGATTATAAAACAGCGTTAAACTTGAACAAACGCTTGTTATGGGGTCATTGTATTATCTTTTCATAGGTGACTTAATATTTACCTTTCTGAGGTCCAAGACGTCTTGCAGCATGAAGCGGATTCTGGATGAGGTCTTTCTCTCTTTGATGATCTTGTCCATCTGGTTGAAGTACTGATCCATACGAGGCTAACGCAGAAACAAAACAGCTTTTATGATTCTGTCTCACAAATAATTCAATGGCATAAAGCTTTTTTTTTTTTTTTTAAATCAGAAAACAAAACAAAGTGTGCTCCATCAGTTCCTAAAACCATCATAAACACTTGGCTCCTTAATACCATCACTAATAATCATTAGACTAGATCTGTGGCACACACACAAAAAAAAATAAAATAAATCCCCGACTCACCTTGGCCTTCTCAAAGTCCAGGTCTTTGCCAATCGTGGAGAGCAGCCTGCAGAGACACTCCAGAGACTCTTCATCATGATTCTTCAGTAGTTTCACTACGCAGTCGTGCATGATGGGCTCTGTCAGCATCTTCAGCTTGAAGAGCTCGCCTATGAACTTTATGTTGCCCAAAGAGCGGCGGCGGGCCTGGTCTCTGGCCTCCTGCAGCTCCACTCTCAAGCGGTCTTGCTCCTCTCCCTGTGGGCAGACACAAGTGGGTGTTTGTGAGTTGTGGGTGGTGTAAAATGAGCTTTTTGTTCTGCAGCAGAATCTATGGTGGCTGAGACAGTGACAGTAAAAACAAAAAGATATTTCTTACTGCCACAGCAGCTTCCAACTCTTTTTGCTTTTTCTCAAAGATTTCATCATCATCCTGGTCCTTCTCAAACTCTTTCTGGCAACGGTTGAGCAGCAGTTTGCGGAAGTTCACATGATTTCCCGGCTTGTCTGACGTGGGGACTTTCAACTGAAGGAGGAAAACATTAACAACGGTTACATTTTTAAAAATGAATATACATTTTCAATCTCACAGATGAAGGCTTCTTTATGAAAATGTTAAACAGAAAATGAACAGTGACTCAAGTGTGCTCCATCAGTTCCTCAATACCATCATGAACATTCAGTGGCCCAGACACGTGGCACAAAACAGAAGTCATCATTGGAGCAAAAGATAAAAACACAAGATCTGGACTCAGTCACGCAGCTTACCCCCATAAGGCAGCGGCACATGTTGGCGTAGGCCACAGAGAAGTTGGGCTCTGAAATGGCCTTTTCAAAGATGAGGTCGATGGCTCCCTTCAGCCTCTCCTCCGTGTCTATCGCCAGGTCCGTCACCTGCTTCATCAGCTCCTGAAACTTCTGGGGGGTCAACTTGTTGAGGATACTGCGCAGACGCTTGAACAACTCTTGTGTCTTAGCCTGTTCAGGGTCGTCTTCTTCGGGCTCATCGCCTCGGCTGCGAGTAGACTTCTTGGCCTTGGGCTTCCAGGCCTTCTCGGCCTTGTTGAGCTGCACATCCTCACCGAGGGACATTGTGCTGATGATTTTCCTGGGCCTCTGACCTTGCTGGGAGTGACGTGGCCCGGGCGGCTGAAAAGAAAAGAAGGGAGGCATGTTTAGGAAAAAAAAAAAAAAGCCTTATTCAACAAAAAAAAAATAATTAATTATGATGATTGCCAGAAGGGTAGAGACTTACTGGGCCTCGTGGTCCTCCCACTGATCTGCTCCCAAGGTTCCCCAAATATGACGGAGTAAAATCAGGACCAACATTCATCAGTCGAGCTGGGTCAGCAGGCCGCAGTGGAGTCTTGTTCGCCTGAAGTTAAAATAAATGACCTCAGTGCCCAAGACCAAAATACAAAACACAGACAAGCTTCTTCCTCATGAATGACCAGAAACACTTTTACTAATGAGGTCAGAACGTAAGTAAAATAATTGCTTTAACATCCACGTATTTATCATAATGTCACACATGCTTACCTTATCCAGCACCACATCACTGATGATGGGCAGGCCCTCGGGTTTGTGCATACTGGCGCCGATAAACTGGCAGCCAAGGAGGAATTCTCTATCGTACCGCTTCTTGTCTTCTGGGTCAATCGGCTTCCATTGTTCTGAGAGACGCACGAGAGAATGCAGAGGACTCGATTTAAACAGGGAAGAGCTCAGCGTTAGGTGTGCTGCTTTGTAGCACTCATGATGGCAGGGAAAATGTGTCTCCAGTCTTGAATGGGACAGTCTGAGAAGGCTTGACAATCTTTATGTAGGAAGCTGCTGCATAATGAGTAGCTCTCGTGATATCTAGCCCGACAGTCTATCCTTGTAGCATAAATCATTGAACATGTCAAAGGGAGTACACAATTCTGATCTGAAATAACTTTATGACATTAACTTATGAACAGAAACATCACATCTTTTCTACGCGCCTCTCGCATTTTAACATCAGCTGCATGTGGACCTAAAAAAACCCAGCTTCAAGTCAATGTCAAAAACAGCTGTTACAGCACAACCACAAACAGAAACTCTTCTGGACAACCCTATCCACAACCTACCTCCTTTGTACTGGTATTTCTGCCCAGTTGGCTCAGGTGTGGCTTTAGGTTTGTCGGGTTCTGCATTCTGCTTGTCCTCTTTCTCCTCCCAGGTCTCATCTGCAACCTCAGCGGGAGGTTCAGCTGGAGGTTCAGCTGGAGCAACAGGGACTGGGTCGGCCTGAGTGGACGAGGGTTCAGAAGTGGGCTTAGTGCCCTGCTCCTGCAGCAAACAAAACAGGAAGAGATGAGATATACTGTTATAATAACCCAGTTATTCTTCAGAGAATGTAAAATATCCTCAGAAATATTATTGATACAGCTGAAACCGCTGAGACGCTTTAACACCACGATCATGACTTCTACACACCTCTGTGAAGGCATCCAGGAGGTCTCCAATGGCGTCCTTCTTATTTAACTCCTTTATGTTCTTCTTCTTCTTTGGCACAGACGTAGCAGCTTCAGGAAAAAAAAAAGGACACAGACGTTAAAATCTCACATGACAGTGGACTTGCGGGCGAGAGTGGACTCCACCCTACCTTGCATAGTAGTAGATTCCTCTGTAGGGCAGCTAACAGGGGCGGGAGGGGCATCCTCACTTTTCTCCTTCTCTTCCTCTTTTTTCTCCACCTCCTTCTTGTCCTCCTCCTTCTCCTTCTCCTCTGCCGCCTCCTCCTGGGCTGGCATTGCCGTTTTAGCCACAGGTGTGGATTCCTGAGATTGAGAAGCGTCGGGCTTGTCAAGGGGTGTAGTGTCTGGAAATGTCATATCCTCGGCGAGTTCCTCAGCATCCTGAGGGAGACCGTTGGAAAGGAGCTCTGTTGTTTCAGCCAGTGTGGCTTCAGGTTCGGGGGCAGGGCTCGGGGCATCGCTGCGGGTCGGTGGAGCAGCAGGTTCCTGTGCAGAGGGTGGAGGCTGAGAGACTTCAGTTATCGTCTTTGTGGCAGTTTCTTCTTTCGCCACGATAACGGGGGTAGCTGTCGCAGCAACCTCAACTGCAGGCTCCAACTTGGCGCTGGCCACCTGCTCCTCTTTTTCGAATTTCTTCACTTCCTCTGTTATCTTCTCTTCCTCTTCTGGTGCCTTCTCAGCTGGAGCTGGGGCAGCTTGCGGTTCCTCCATTTTGACAGGCGCCTCCTGTGCTGCAGACGATGCTGGAGGGGCAACAGGAGCGTCTACTGTGTCACTAACTTTAGGATCTACTTCATTTACTGTCTCAGCAGGAGTAGTAGTAGGTGATGCTGCTGCTGAAGGGAGGGGAGCGGAAGACTGCTGGTCCTTTATTAATGGGGTTGGCACCTCAGTAGCAGCTGCAGGAGCTACAGATTGTGTGGCTAACTCAGCAGGTGGTGTAATTTGGTTGTCCGTTTCCTGTTTGGCCTCCACCACGGGCTCTGTATTAGCTGTTGCAGGGAGTGGTGGGGTTTCGGGGCTCGCAGGAGGCTCCACGTTTTCATCTGGGCAGTGAAAATCATGAAATAATCACAATAAGGAAAACGTGCAACACAACCATCTCTCTCTTTTTTTTTAATGTAAAACCATAACTGGGAAAACGTACTCACCTCTTCTTACTGTAGTGACAGGCTGTGTAACTTTACCATTGGTCTGTGCAAGACTTGAATCTCCTATGGAGGCCTGCAGTCAAACAGATGACAACATTTTTACCATCTTTATTAAATCATTTTCACACTGTAACTCAAAGACATGATTAAACTCTTATTTTGAAGGCTGTAGTTCGTCCTGTTCGGATGCCATTTTGTTTAAAAGTGTTTTGCCCAATCTGACTGCTAACTCAATATCATGGCAGTCTAGCCTAAAAACATAGCCACAGCTCAAAACACTTGTGCAGGTCGGTCGGTAGCGTAGTGGGTTAAGCGGCCGCCCCATGTGTAGAGGCTGTAGTCCTCGCTGCACTGGACGGCCATTTACTGTGTCATTCCCTCTCTCTCTGCCCACTGCTTCCTGTCTATCTTCAGCTGTACTATCATTAAAGGCATAAAAGGCCAAAAAAAAAAAAAAAAAAAAAAAAGAACACTGGTGTCAGACATTTGTCTGTATTTGCTTTGGCTTTCTGTTTCCTTGGTGAAGCGGTGTTCGATTTGTTCTATGCTGATAAGATGTTAGCACATAGATGTGAAAATATGCAATCACCTCGATGAAAAATAAATAAGCTGGGAGCCAGTGGGAAAGTATTCCTAAACCGTGCTTTGTTTTCTCTGACAATGTGTCCTTTGTTAGTACAACGCGACCAAATGTCACTGCTTCTCTACAAAATTACAATACAGCGTTGGTCTGCTTTGCCTGTACTTAAAAAAAAAAGAAAAAAGAATTATACTCTCATGTGTAATTAAATTGTAACTTTAAATTTTGTTCTACTAAAATGCTACATTCTCAGACAAGCCAACTACCAATGTAAAAAAAAAGTCAGAACTGAAGACTGAAAAGTCTTTCACAACTCGAGCTCCAACAGTTCAAACACTTTTACTTTTCCACACAGTACCTGACATCAGCAACTGACAATTTAGATTTTCTAAAATAAGAAACTACTTTAAGCCCAGAGTTACACAAACATGAGTCGCTAATAGCACTCAGGACTTACAACCAGCAATACGACCAATAAAAACAGTTCTCTATTTTCAATTCTGTCCTCCACTATGTCCAAGCTCGTTCCAGATCAGAGTTTAAACCCGTCTTTCCAAAAGCTTCCTTACCTGTGGGGGAGTTGGTGTGGTGGTGGATCTTCCACCTGACATGATCTCCTCTGTGATATCGCGCCCACCCTGGTTAGGGTCTCGTATTCTTATCTATCAGGGCACAGGGGAAATACTGGTTAACATGCAACTCACATTAAAATACCAACAGTATGTAATGATCCTGCCGCTGCTGATCTATAGCTGACATTATAAAGACTATTGTTATTTTCAGGTAAAAGAGAAAGTTCCTCATTGAACATACAAAACAATTTCTGCCCATTCAATTTCTTTTGACCTCAGACAAGAGGCACGGTACCCTTTTGTTGTGACACACTACCGGTATGCTTTTCCTCTTTGGTGGGCCTTGTGCCTGTGCCGGTGGTTGCTGAGGAGGCGGGGCTTGTTGCTGTTGTTGTGCGGGGTTGATCAGGACCGGTGCCGGCTGGACAGACGGAGAGTACTGCGGCTGAGCTGGATAGTATGCTCCTGCTGTAAGGTAAAATTAATACATGAAAAGAAAATAAATAATAAGACGAAGCTTCACACTAAAATAAGCAACTATTCGGATTACAAAGATTATTTTTTTAAATTGCGATGAGTTGTCCTGAAAACCCCGCAGGGCTTTATGTGGGCTTTGTAGGTGTACGTCCTATTGATATTTCGACCTTAACACCTAATAAATCTTGTAATAACAGAGTGGCGATTCCTGCAGGAACACAAAAACAAGAATCCACAGCAGGAGCCTACATGAGGTGGGTGAATCATGATATAAACGATACACTCTTGTACACATTTTTAATATATAGAGACTGATCTGAGGCCTGATTAATGTGTCGTACTCAGTTGAACTGAACAAATGAAACCACAGATGTCGAGGTCAGCCATCGGACCCTGCTGCAGATGAAGGTAGCCTGTGCGCGTGTTAAAGTTATTCAAATCTTTAAAAAATTTGAATGAAATTGGTTATGACGCAGGCTGTTGTAGTGATGACCTTCACATCCAGATCATGAAGGTCGGACAGAAGCTGCACGTTAAAGTCCCGTCCAGTAAACTTATTATCTATGCGTCTTCAATTGTAAATCACATGAACTACATTTAATAAAAAGTCATACGTATGAAATTATAAACGTGGAACTGTGTTTAGACTACCCAGCGAGCAGCCATTTTGATAAGACTTCCCTGTGTATTCAGGACAATATTAATGTTTTTTTTATGTGACCTTCACTTTGTTTATTATTTGCACATAAGTACACGTGTGTGAGTTACCAAAAGAAACCCAAACAAACATTTACGACACTATTAGAGACAGGAGGTGCAACAGAGATTTTTGCCACTAAAGCCTGCTGACCGACACACAAGCACACACACACTACTCACCAGGGTAGCGCTGGGAGGTGAGAGGAGCACCGTGGAGAGAGAGACGGCCGTTCTCTCGGCCGCCCCCTCTCCCCCCACCACCCCGCCTCTCCCTCGCAGCAAGAGAGGGCTCTGAACCAACGCAGCAAACGAGAGGAAGGGAGTGAGGGACGGGAGAGAGGGAAGAAAGAAGGAGAGAGAGAGAGAGAGAGCAGGAAGAGACAGATGCAGAATGAGTTAATGAGAGGAACCAGAGGAAGCAGGGTGTTAAAAAGGTCCCATGAAATGAACGACGTCGTTTTACTGGATTCTTACCTCGTGTTCCTGGCTGCATCTTATTCTAGTCTCCCTTTATTACATCATTTTATATAGAGATCATGTTTGTTTATTAAAACGAACACTCAGGGACGGACGGTAGCCAATGAAAATGGGTGTTTTACTTTCACCATATAAAATGAAATCTGCAGAACAACATTTGTGCTTAAGCAGATTTTTGCAGCAGTAACACAGGTCGGAAGTGTGTTTGTTCAAAAGTGCACTGGTGGCGACCTTACTTAACGCCTCTCTTACTTTTCTTTGTCCCTCGTTACATTAAATCCCACCCAAACGTCATGTTTTACGTGGACAGACATCCAGTAAAAGAATTAAATACTTGTCTCAAAGCCATTTCATGGAACCTGTAAGGCAGTGTCAGGTGAGACTGCAGATAGAAAGAACACAGGCCAAAGCAGAATCAAGCCAGACCAACATGCAACTGGCACTTCACCACATACAGCAGTGTGTTTTGACCCAGAAAGACACTGAACACACCAACCAGCCAAGCAAAACCACAACACACCCACAAATCTCTCACGGGTTAATGGACATCGAACTAGATTCTTCAAACTTTAAAATCTCAGTTAAACGTCTTGTTGTTTGAGATTTCACCTTCATTTAACCGATAATCTCCCATATTAATGGTTGTGCTTGGTTGTTGTTGGCTTTGGGCAACAACCCTTACCATAAGCTGGGTATTCAGCAGGGCTCGTTCCTGGATAGAAGCCTGCTGTGCCGCTGTTCACAGGATACTGCTGAGTGGGAGGCATATAAGGGGCCCGGTACTGCAGAAAACAAAATCGAGTGTCAGAAACAGCAACAACGGATTGAACGATTACATTGTGAGAGCTTCAGGTCAATCTCTGCCGCCTCCACAGTAATGTACCATACTACCCCTTTTTTCCCTCCCCTAACGCCTGAAGACCAGAAACTCCTACGTTTGTGATGCTTGTAAACAAATGCGGATAATTCGTCATTGTGTCCACGAGTGACATGCTCGCACTCTCCTGTCAGCCTCTCGGAAGTACTCACAATGGTTTTCTTGGGCTGTTATTAGTCTTATTATAACATGTGTGACTCTGGTAATTGCTTGACAGATTATTTAGTCCATGAAACTCCAGCAGGGTTAAACTGGGCTTTGTAATCACAAGGCTGCTTAAGTCTAAACCTGCTAGCCTTGCAACATCAAGGCTACAAACAACCCATGGTGCAACGCTCTCTTAATGTTATAAGCTCACTCTATGGGAGTAGGATGGTGCGTGATTTCTTCATAGAAATATTGACGTATATTCAGGCCAGCATGGCAATATGATGAGTATTATACGGGCAGGTTGGCAGACAGGTATCATAATAATATGTAATAATAATGAACTGATGATTATTAATGTGAACCAACCTGTCCAGGGGGGATGAAGTAGCCCTGAGGGGAGCTAGCGAAAGAAAGCTGCTGCTGGGAAATCATCATCATCTGGGAGCTGGGCGGGTAGACGTGAGCAGGTCCGACAGGTCTTGGGCCACTACTCGTCTGTACTCTTGGAGCGTTGGTGGCCATGGCTGGTCGGTTCTGATAGTAATTCTGGAAGAAGGATGAAGAGGTTTATCGTAGCACGAGCAAACTTATTGCTCTGTGTGCACATTTAGTGTTTCAGGTCCTAACCCATGTGTTAACACTGTTGCAGCTTGTGCCTGTGTCCAATCTCACAAACACAAGGCCTAAACTCAAAGTGAGAAGCAATGCACTGAGGGCAACTGCCAATTTGTAGAGCAAGTTCACTTCTTGGGTTACAGAGTCTAAATGTCTCCCTGCTACACTGAAGTTAGCCCAAGTTAAAAGAGGGGGGTTGGGGGGCGGGGGGGGCAGGGCGGACGAAGAGAAAAGCGGTTACCTGTAATGCTCTGTATCCACCCTTCAGCCGCGCAACACATGAGCAGAGAGCAAGAGAGGGAGTGAGATTAAGGTGAAAATGAGGACAGGAGACAATGTGGAAGGTTGCAATTACGTAAGTAGGAAGAGTGTATGAGAAGCAGCAGCAGCAAGATATCTCTCAGCCATGAACAGTTCAAGCTTTAAAACAACCGTAGCCGAGCATGCAACTCTGTACAGGTCGGGCACAGACGTTAAAGGTCCCCAGAGGTCCTTCTGGGTCACAGTTTTGAGCGATCAAAGAATCATTTTACAGGCTACAAGCACATGCCGGTGGCGAAAACAAATGTAAGAATGCTGCAGGTACCAAAAAAATAACGTATATGTGTTAGCTTTATTAAAAAAAAGGTAGACAAAAGCCTTTAAAAAGATGCTTGAAGCACTTCACATTACAGTCAGTTATTCTGTCATTATGACGGCAGGTTTAGGATGGTGTCTTGCAAATGTGGAGAGATATGGGGGGGAAATAACTGGGGGTGTACGCAGATGCAGGATGAATTAAGACGACCTGGCTTTAAAACATCATGACTCAGCAACAACTTAAAAAAAATAATAAATAAAGGCACAACTTCCTATAGAGAAATACGCACCTGAGGCAAAATGAACTCGTCTAATAAACACTACAGCATTATTCAACACGTGGAACTGAAAGCATGCATTAAACTAAAGGAGACAGGGGTGTAGGGAACAGTGAGGGGTGTTAGTACCTGTTGGTGTAAAGTACGGGGCCCTGCAGCAAACTGGGAGGACAGCAGAAGAGAGGAAAGAAGTCAAGATTCAAGGAGAAAGATGGCAAATGAGCTTTAAAAAACACACACACCCACACGGAGATTTAGCCAAAGCCGTATAGCAAGAGAAGCCATGTCAGAAATCTTCGTGAAAGAGAAGGGAAAGGGGAGAGTTCTTATACGAGGAAAAACATATCACATACCTAAGGCTGAAAAAACAAACGTGCTGTGAGCAATACCTGTCTTGGCTGTGATGCAGAGTTCATTTGTGGAGGTGGAGGGGTGGCAAAAACTATAGAAGGGGGTTGTCCAGGGCCGTAGGCTGCCTTCAGAGGAGAAAGGAGGAGAAAAAATTATGTTACCAAAGTCGTATTTACCAAAACAACCTCGACACTACAAGGTCACATCATCTCACCTGTGTCAATCCGGGGGAAGGGGCAGGGTTTGGGACAGAAGTGGGTCCCGTTATAGGCTGTGGTGGTTTGTTCATTTCACGTTCTTTTATGGTTCTGCATTAGGGTGGCGTTGTGTTGCCAGCCTTTCTGTGGAAGAAATACAAAAAAAATTAAAGCTGCAAGCAGCGATGGTCGGGCCCTCGCATATGCGCGCACGTCGAAATGTGCGCACGTCGAAATGTGCATAACATAACCTTGATAACCGCAAGAAGTTTCAGACAGCTCTGAGAAGGTGCTTCCTGCCGATGCCTTCTTTGAATTTTTTTATTGATTGCCACGCCCACAGCGATTCCTTAAAATTCATAATTTTGATAACTTTTACTCAGGAAGTTTATTTGAACAGACCTACCAAGTTTGAAGTGAATTGGATACAATCCCTAGGAGGAGTTCGTTCAAACATGACCCCTTGTCAACCAGCCCAGAACAGCAAAAATGACGATTTTCATAGAGCGCCACGCCCACAGCGATTCCCCAAAATTCATCGTTTTGATAACTTTTACTCAGGAAGTCTATGTGAACACACTTACCAAGTTTGAAGTGAATTGGACACAATCCCTAGGAGGAGTTCGTTCAAACATGACCCCTTGTCAACCAGGCCGAAACACCGGAAATGACGATTTTCATTATTAAATATCTTGCTTCCTGTTCATTGTGGCTTATTGCTCCAAGAGAGTTTTGTGTAGGTCCTGGCATGTTCTACAATTCGGCTGAGTTTCATAATTCTGTGACCAAAACTGTGGCGGGGCTGTTCGAAAGAAAAATTCAAGGGGGCGCTATAGAGCGCTTTTGCCCCGCCCCCTCATTAATTATGCAGCCGAATTGTGCATAATATTGCTCTTAACAACCCCAACAAGTTTCAGACAGCTGTGACAAAGTATATGATAGCCGCACAGTTTTGCCCGAAAATCAGCCAAAAAGTCAATGGAGTCTGGTTTTTCGGTGAAAAAAAAGGCAGCGTCCACTTTGACGCTCCGTCACGGCCACGCCCTCTGATAAAAAGTTGAAATTATTTCTCAGATGTCAAGTCCAAGGCCTTGACAACATCCACACCTAGTTTGAGGTGGATATGATCAATATTGTCTGAGCTGCACGCCATCTCGTAAAAGTGGTCTTTTTTGTCGTCACTAGGAGGCGCTATGAAAATCACCGAATATTTTTGTGGAAATGTATTTTAGGCCAGACTGCCATTATATATTCAAAGTTTGGTGAAGATTGGAGAATTTTTCACAAAGTTATAGCACTTTGAAATTTTATGGAAAAATGGAGAATTTCGTGGCCCCGCCCCTCTGACATAGTACATCAAAAAGTTATGATTTTGATAACTTTTCATCGTCAAAGCCTCATGAACCCATGTGCCAAGTTTCAAAAGGATCGGACGAAATCCCTAGGAGGAGTTCGTTCAAATGCGACCCCTGGAAATGAGCCAAAAAACCTGAAAAGTCCAAATTTGGGAAAAATTGGACGCCGTACAGTTCACTGTAGCCTGGGACACCAAGAGACTTTTTTGTGCGTCTGGGCATGTTACATACTCCCACCAAGTCCCGTACACGTGGGCGAAACCGTGGCGAGGGGCACCTCCAAAAACGCGCACCTAGGTGGCGCTGTGGAGGCATATGCGTACGTCCATGTGTGAGACCCCCAAAATACGTAATTTTACACCTGACATTGGGGGGGTAGGCAAATTTTCGTGAGTTTTCGGGGGGATATGGGCTGTCGAAAATGCGATTTACTTTAGGTCTGAAGAAAAATAAAAAAAAAAAAAATAATAATAAAAAAAAAAATAATAAACATTTGAAATACAATAGGGCTTCGCACGGTTTCGTGCTCGGGCCCTAATAAAAAAAGTTAATCAAAAGGCAGTGGAATGAAACCGCTTTGAATTATTTAATCTCTACCGAGCGAGATAAATGCAGCCATACAGGTTAGACATCAGACCGCACTGTACGAGGAACTAAACCTTTTTTTTTTAAAGTGTGCCAAGATCTAACTAAGCAGCGAGGGTGTGGCCTGTGGTTTCGCCTATGATAACACCACCAACTCCCACAGCGTTGTTCACATCCATATCTATCGCATGGTTCATACACAGCCTCATGAGCAATTACTCTTAATATGCTTTGTGGATTATTGCTCAAATCGTGTGTGTGTGTTTTAACCTCCACCCAAAAACAGTATGTCGGTTAAACGCAAAAGAAGGTTATGATCACTCAAAAAAAAAAAAAAAAAAAAAAAAATATAAAAAAAATAAAAAAAAAAAAAAAAACACAATATTAAATTATCATGACTTGTCCAAACAGCAAAAAAAAAGGAGAAATACTAACAGTGAATACTTCTAAATCTACTCTGAGCTCATATTTGATCACCACCAAATCATGTGGACTGCTGTGGTGTTGAGTGAATGTAAGAAAATGGATACCTCAGGTCAAAGTTCATTTACTGTGTGTTAACAGTGGCTTCAATGCCCCCTGGTTGCGATAGCTACATGTGCAAATAATCCACTCACACAACGTTTAGGGTCGATATTCATTTAAAAAAATAAAACCTCACAACAAGTTTATCTCACCGTGAAGTTAGAGGATTGTTTTAAACAGCTTAGAGATGACAGGATTAATAATAAATATATCAAATAAAGCTGGTTAACACTCCTCGCAGACGTGTCATGCTCCATCCACCTGCTGACACAGGAACTGTCGTTAGCCGCCGCTAGCTCGGTGCCATGCTTCTTTTTTTTTTTTTTTTTTTTTTTTTTTTTTAAGACCGGGCATCAATGTACGAAGCTAACATATGTTTCTGCCGGGCAGAGACGGCTAACAGCGTTAGGAATCGACGTTAAAAGCGACAGCGGATCTGGGGAGACTTTCATAAGCGTGTCTCGGATTGATTATAAAGGTTTAAAGCAGGTTTTGTCGGGCCGCTGTCGAGGCAGCATTAACGGCCGAAGCCCAACCGCCGGCTAACGGTTACGTGTCCCAGCTACGCTACGTGGCTGAACGTTGGCTCCACATTTAACCTTAGCGGACATTAAAAGTGTGAGTTTTTTACCGTGTTAGTGAAAGATATAATCACTGATACAAACTCGAAATAAACAAGCAAACAATAAGCCGACAATGTTGCAACACTTTAGCCGCCGATTAGGTTACAGTTGAGCTATTGTCGGTTAATGTTAGCAGGGGGTTAGCCCAGCCCCGTCCTGCGAGCTGTATTTAATTACAGGCCCAGTGAGCTAGGCGAGTAAATGAAACCAACAATCCTGACATTTAACGACAAATAATAACACGCGAGGAAGACACGTTGTCACCGGCAAAAGTTTCACCTCTAAAATGCTTGTTTTTTTTGTTTGTTTGTTTAAAAACATCTAACATTAAGAGCTAACTAGCTTCCCAAATGGAGGATTTAGCCACGAGAAGCGAGGCTGTCATCTCGGCTAACTTAAGAGCTAAGCAGCTCTAAGATTAACACAGGAACCACGTTTAAACTCTGCAACATTTAACATTTAATTTATCCGTTTTCCGGACAAGACTAGCTCGCTTAGCTGTGAGAGTAGTAGTAGTAGTAGTAGTAGTGTGTGTGGACTGACAGACAGCCGGCGGGGCCTGCTCAGCCTGCTAACATCAGCTAGCCCCTGTGTTGCCTTTGACAAACACGGAGCTCCGGTGCACTTGAAGCCAGATGATTTTTATTCTTACCAGGAATCAATAGTGAATATGTTGTAAAGATGGGAACTCGGGGAGTCGGCCTCTGTTCAGTCTTCTGTTAGTGAAAGTAGCTGTGTTGTCCTTTTACTCCAAAAAAGAAAAGTGATGCCCTTCTTGGCTATTGACTTAGCGAGCTAGTTAGCGAGCTAACCGGCAGATGGGGTGAGTGCTACTACTGTCACTTCGGTTTAAATCCCCGGGCGTGCACAAGTGACGGTGCTCAAAATCAAATAATATAGTACTTCGGGAGTACTATTGACAACTCCGATGGCCCCGAAAAAAGCCTCTGGACCGGAGGTCCATGATCAAGGCGTCGATGGTGACGGATTGCCGGTTAGGTATGTACACTGCTGTCGCATCAGGAGGCTCACAGAGAGGCCATAATGCGATGTTTCTGCTCTACGGAGCCGGTGCGCCTCCAAGTCGCATGGGTAACTTCCGGGGAAATTAAAATTTGATGCCGTGTCCTTGGTCACGTGACACGGGAGCTTCAGCTCGAGTCACCAAAAACATGTTTCATAATAGTCCAATATTAAACACGGTAGATAGATGTACTTTATTTATCCCAAGCTGGGAAATTACAGTGCAGCAGCAGCATTACACACAGTGACGATAGACAACAACTTAAGAATAAAAATATAAAGAACAAACTATGCATAATAAAATATCAAAATAGCAATAGTAAATAAAATATATTGTACAAAAGTATATATAGCAGGTTGGCAGTATTGATTTAGTGCAAAGTAAGAAAGGAGAAATGTGCAGTGACCTGAGTTTTTTGCTGTTATTATACAGATGTGATGGCATGTGGCACAGGAGCTGTAGCAGCCTGTGGGAGAAGGTGCTCCGCTGTCTGTCCACTGTGTGATGGAGAGGGTGCTGCTCATTGTCCATGATGGATAACAGTTTATTCAGCGTTCTACCAACGGCTACTAGAACAGCAACATCCCTTTCTACCTTTAAAAAACTTGTAAGAACCTTTCTGTTTCGAGAATGCTTCCCTGCCTAACAAAACTAACAACTACTCTGTGCTCCTTTACACCTTTCTCAGCTTATGTCCTCCTCTGTAAGTCGCTTTGGATGAAAGCGTCTGCTAAATGCAATGTAATGTAATGTAATGTAATGTCCTCCTCTCCACCACAGTCTCAAGAGACTCGAGTCTCAGTCCAAGAACAGAGTCAGCCTTCTTGATGATCTTATCAAGTCTGTTGGTGTCGCTGGCTCTGATGCTGCTGCCCCAACAAACAACAGCAAAGAAGATGGCACTGACAACAACAGACTGGTAAAAGATCTCCAACATCTTGCTGCACACGTTGAAGGATCTCAGCTTCCTCAGGAAGTAGAGTCTGCAATGGTGGAATATGAGCTGAAATAAACACAATATACTCATGACAGGGATTTAAAAATACTTCACTATTTGATGCAAGATTAAAAGCCACTATAAGTTTTTATTTATTAAAAAGATAATTAATTTCATTATTATATTTGAAATATATATATACTCAATGATAATGGTTTAATACATTTATATTGGTGTTTACCTATTTTTTTGGAATTGTCCTAACTTTTCCCCCCTATACAGCGCCCCTGGATAAAAGCAACCACATACATTCATTCTTTATTATTGTTATTATTATTATTATTACTCTCTGTTATGAAAATTAGGATTATACTGGGGTGCAGATGTTTTAACTCATATAGATAGTGTGTTTGTCCTGTCTTTTGTATGTCTCGCATACCTCCCTTAGGGGCCTCTGATTTACTGATGCTGGCAGGGAGAGACAATTATAAATTAGTAGTACAAGGACAGAAGAGACAGGTGAGTACCATGTGGATATAAAATATAGTTCACTATTGAGTAGAAAACCAACTAAAGAAATGTTGTGATATTATCTGTATCAGTGGGGAGGTGTCCGAGACAGCCCATTTTTGAACAATGTATAAGAACTTACTGATAGTGCTCTTCAGGAGCCTTTTCTCTGTAACCCTCTTGTGTGTTGCACTGTTAAACGCTCCTTGTACAAGAATAATAAATTCAACTTAAACTTTGATACTTTGAATCCAGTCCTCTTTATTCAAGGGTTCTTCTTTAAAAATTCTCGTAACACTCTCATTTAACCATAAAATCATAAAACATTTTTCATTTTAATATAGTTTTGTATAGATGTTTAGCACAGGTTAACTACTTAACACAGTTATATATTTATCTTCTATGCAAATGTTTAATTCCCCTGCACATTTCTAATTCTTCTGTACATATTTAAATTTAGATCTATCTCAAGTTCTATCTATCATCTATCTATGTAATTTGCACATATGTTTAACCTACATTAAGCAGATCATAGAATTAAGTTCAAACCTGTTAACTTGTGCAAAGATATTATACCTGTGTAGAGAAGTTGAACCTGTGCGAAGATATTTACAAATTAAAAACTATATAAAAAGTAAAAATAGAAATAGAATTTCTTAATAGAAATAAGAAAAAGAACGACAAATAGAGATATAAAAAAAAAGTACAATTAAATTAGGCTGTAAACAGTGAATCAAGGTCACAGCAAATAGCAGACGTAGTGCAAATGGCATCAAAAATGACAATGACAGAATGTCCAGGAATATCACACTAATCATCATAAATCATAAAATGACCAGGCTGTGCCGTCAGAGATTAAAGAAACACGACAACAATACTAAAGCCAGTATGTTTCTTCTTTTGATATTTGCCATCCGCACCGGACAGTCTGTTTGTGTTTTGTCCTGTGTGATCCAGTCTGATCCCGAACACTGCTCATGTCGACGCTTTGGGTTGCTACATATGAAATGTACTCTAGCCATGGAAGCAAGCAAACCAAGTATATCACCAGAGTTATTGTTAGATTACTCAGAGTCCAGTTTAAACCTGTTCAATATTTCGAATAATTTCCAGAGAACCAAAACACTGAAAATAAATGAACTAAATCATGGACATGAGTCTTTTTAATCTCATGGATGCAGAAAGATTTAGAGAAAATAGAAATGTGAACATTACCACGACATGTCTTCCATCACTCGAGTATTGATCTTTCCAACTATAGGGTCTACTGAATTTTATTGATTTAAATTATGTTTTTATTAAGCAATGACAAGGTCCAAACATCATAATCATATTCTTGAACATATCGTATGATATATATCAACATAATAGATAGTACTCAGAATGGATAATCCAGAAACAAGTAAGGTTTGGCAAAGTAAATAAAGATAAGATAAGATGAGATAAGATAAGATAGACTTGTCACAGCTGCTCACATACACAAGGTGAATACCTCTTACCTCTTCTCATGAAATGATTGTGACAATGTGATTTATTCTTGGTAGATGAAGTGTATCTTCTCAAAACTTTATGGATAAATCTCTTCTAAACATATCACAGTGAAAATTAAACCACAATTAACCTGATGTGTATAAATAGCAATAAAAAGAGGAATGTTTATGGGCAACAGTGTATATAGAAAAAAGTCATGAAGTCATGCTGGTGTTAAAGAGTCTGACAGCCTTTTGGATGAAGGACCTGTGTTAGTGCTCCTTCTTACATGGCGAAAAAACATGTCAGAAAATAGTAAAAATTGTTAATTATCACATATGACTAGATAAGCAGCAGCTGGAACAAACAAATGTGGCAGATTTTTACTTAGAAAATATGAATTCATTCTAAAAAGTTATTCAGAAAATTAGTTTGGGAATGTTTTGCTAAAAATAAATATCAAATAAAATGATGATGGCTGTAAGGTGTGTCCTGCATTATTACCCGTGCAGTGTACATAATTAAAACATAGAGGATGTTTCTAAATAATTTTAATTTGAACCAAACGACCACAAACAGGGTCAGCAAAAGTCCAAAGTAAATTTTTGTTGTACAGTCTGATAGTGGCAATGTTTGAACATGCCAGCAGCGTCAGTCAATGAGAATGTGTTTGTCTATTGCCTAACGTTTGGTATTGCAAATACATGATCCACACTGGGTCCATGCACTGTGAAAACTTGCTCTGTGATAGAGCATTTTATGTCTGCTGGCACAGGATTTGAGCAGATTTTGGATTGTTAAGTGCTTTAATGGAGGAAAGGGTAAAACTGTGATTGTTATCTTAGTGATTATTTCATTATAAGAAATGTTGGAGCATCTCTTATTATGATATTTACGGAAACAACACACTGCAAAATGTCTGTTTGCCTAATACATAATGTATAATAACAAGTCCTTTTAGATGTTTCTGGCACTGGAAACAAATTTGATAATATTGTCCCTTTATATACACCTTCAAGGCCATATTACTATGTATGTTTTTAGAGATACTGAAGATTCCAGTGTCATCAAACCATACTGTCACCATGGAAGTGCATTAAAAAGGCTTTATTTGAGAGAAGTCAGGAACATGTGGAACATAACATTGATCCATTAACGCAAGCAATGTAACATTATGTTTCAACAGCTACAGTAGGACATGGTTGATGGTGGAATAGTTGAACTGTAGGTTGTGGTTGGTGTTATATGTTGGTTACAACTTCTAAAAAAAAAAAAAAAACAGGTCTACAGCAAGATCAGAAGGAAAACACACCAGGCAATTTTTGGGTCTAGTGTGGGAAGTGTGGCTAAGGTGCTTGAATCACTGAGGGCCGAATGAGGCACCGCCTCATCCATTGTCGGCACTAGTTTTGTGTGCAAGCATTCTCCAGATCTGTTGGGAAGAGAAAAAAACAAATTATTTTATTTGTGGTGCAATTTTAAAGCGAATCTGTTGAATTACAGCCCTATTATTCTTGATATAACCCACAGCAGTACAAACCTGGGGTGTTATCGCTGCACTGCCTCAGAGTGTTTATGGCATTCATGTATTCTGTTCCCAAAAACTGGTCATAGGATGTTCCTCGTGGAAGCTCCTGGAGACACTGGGTAGAGTCCTTGAAGAGGAGGTTCTTTCCTGCACCTGACTCGAACATTCTGAATGAGGGATTACTGCCATCAGGACCAAACTTGGACTAAAAATTGAAAAACACAAGATTTAAAACAGACTTATTCATTTTTTGTTATTTAAACATTTATATCAACACACAGAAATTAACTGGGTAAAAAATGATGACAGTGAGCTAGAAGTGGTGAAAATATTCCACTAAATAAACAATAAAGTAGAGAGGAAACAACTACACACATAAATTGATTGAGTAGAAATTGTAGGCAAAGCTCGTGTGAGAAAAACATTTTACCATCAATAATGTAAATGTATGTAAAAAACAAAGTAAAGATGAGTTGGACACTATTGGTCTGGTAGATTCATATTAAAGACAAATAAAACATAAAAGTAAAAAAAAACCCTATCTTTTACACCTCCTACATTGACCCCTTAGTTAATGTACTGGAATATTTTGTAAAGCAAACAACCAAAAACAAGCAAAAAAAATCCTCACTGACCTGCTGGTCCTGGAGAATACGGACCACCTTGTTGCCGAGATTTGGACGAGTCACCACTGCGTGTGCGGGCACGACACCGAGGTTGCAAGAGGCGTAATCGGTGATTGGCACTGGACCCTTACCGGGGCAGATCAGCTCGTAGTCAGCAGAACGCACAGCGCTAGCCCATGATGGACCATTACCTTTGACGAAGAATGTTTTAATTTAGCGGGAGACAACACCAATGTTGTAGAGATGAAAACAGGTCAATGTCCGTCTCTTACCATCACTGTTTTCTGGAACAGTTGTGTGTCTAATGAAGGCGACATCGCCGCCACCCTCCACAAGACATCTGTAATGATATGCAATTCATAAACTTCATAAAATTCATGAAGTTTCAGGGGGCTCTGGTGGGCTAATTCAAGGAATAGTTTGATATTTTTAGATATACGTTCATTAAATTTGTTGCTGATGAGAAGATTGATACCACCCTCATGTCTGCGTGTTAAGTACAGAGCTGGTGTATTTATGTTCTCAGGGTGCTATGTTCCTAATACTCCTAACCAAAACCTACTCCTAGCTCTGGGAATATATGAACCTGTGAACATTGGAGGGACCCTAAACTGGGAGCCCAGTTAGCTTAGCATAAAAAATGAAGTTGGGGAAACAAAACAAAAGCTAATGAGCTGGTTCACTCAAAGATACGCCAATTAGCAGAACCAAATATTACTAATTAATATGTTTCTCCTTTGTTCAAGCCATAGCAGACTTGTTAAATTAAAAGGGAAGTTAAATGCTGTAACTCTTTCTTGGTGCTTGGTGCTGAGAGGATGTCTAAATTGTTTGCCAAGGTATGTTATCATGTAAGTCCCCCTAAAAATATTTTTACATTTTAATCTGTACATGAATTAATGGTCACTTTCTTCTTTGGTCTGACAAACTCTATTCCTACTGTACATGGACTTTAAATGAGGTACAACTTGTCAATTAGTGAGCTTTATAGATGCTTATTGCAGAGTGCCAAACTTGCTGTTACGGTCTTTGTGTGAATCTACCTCCTGCTTCAAGCTGCGTACAGACATGAGGGTGGTATCGATCTCCTTTTCCGGTTCTCAGGAAGAAAACAAATGTGCGTATTTCACAAAATGTCAAACTATTCTTTTAACATAAATGCACATAAACATTTTAGATAGAGAACAATTGCGCTGTTGCATCCTACCTAAAGGCTCCAGCGTAGCCATAGTGCCGCTCATCAGAATTGGCTTTGCACTTGTGATCTCCATTTTCATTGCCGACACACAGAGTACAGAATGGAGAGTTGGGATCTGATCCGGGGGCACAGCCAGCACTGAAGAACGTAGCTGAGGAGGAGGACGAGGAGGAGGAGAAGACATGGTCAGCAAGATGTGTTGGTGTTACACTCAGAGGTGTGGTAAAGGCAATCACGTCTTCAACAGCACAGAAGTTGTAAGTAGTTGTGTTGGCCGTACACAGCACAGAACTACAAACACTTTGCAGTTGTAGTTAGTATCATATAAAATGAACACTTACTGAAGTCACAGTCATTAGTCTGGTTGTAGATGTGGCCCATGGGCATGTTCCAGCCGGCTGTTTTGCCGAGGCCTGTGTGGCAGGACTTCTTGCCACTCAGGTTTGCCCAGGTCACCCCTGAACCCTTCTTTACCACAGCGACGGCTGTGTAAGAGGAGGCGGCTACAAGAGTGGAAGAACAGAAGGAGATGGATCAGAAAACTATCAGATAATTATTAGTTCTAGTTCATTTAACAGTTAACTTCAGAGCAGGGTGATACACAGATATGTAACTCAATGGGTTTCCTGAAAAGAACTATGTAACCAATTACATTTCTTTTTGCTTTTTTTTCTATGTCATTTTAGGAAATGATGAATATGTAAAAAGATAGTGACATCAATATTTTAACACTGAGTCTGTATCATTAAAATTAGAAGAAGCAGAAATACTGTAGTGGCCATTACCTCCAGAGGTGCCGCACAGCTCTGTGGAGAGAGACAGAGATGCAAATATTACTCGTATAGAAAAGGTAGAATACAGCACAGGATTGTAATGTGATGTTTTTTGTGCTACCTCATACCTTGATCATACTGCTCCACCATAACAGGAACCAAACCGCATTTCCCAGCAGTGTACACCTGTCCTCCATCCAGTGTAATCGCGTCAGCCTCTTCATTCTTCAGGAAAATTGAGACAACAGATAATCAGAGAGACAAACGCAGCACAACAGCACAAAAAAGAAAGAGGTATATTCAGTGTTTTACCATAATCTTCTTCACGCAATCGTCAGCTGTGACGGCATTCTGGCATTCAATGTCGGGCTGGCCACCAGTCACGGAGTTCATGCTCCATACGCCACACTTGGCCATCTCAGCGACGCCCACAGCACACCATTTAATGGAATTGGCTGAGGTCTCTGGAACTGAATTAAACTGCTCTGCAGTTATACGTTTAATATTTAGAGGTTACATTAAGTATATGATAAATGATCAAAGTGCTTACCGAGGCATCCAACAAACGCCACTAGGAGGAGAGTCTTCATTCTGGACGGCGGGGTCTCCAGGTCAGCAGAACTGAGTGTTCGAGCGCTCCACAGGCTTTTATAGCAAGCCTCTGTGACACATACTCAGGTTTCTTACTCAGGTGTGGGTGGTACAGTGGGAGATGGCAGAGAAACAGAGAGATTACATATCCGAAATGTCCACATAATGGAAATTCACAGACACTCTTTAGAAACTATTCAACCATTGTGTGCGCTAATCTGGAGTCATCCTAGAAAACAGGCCAGAGACTAACATGACACGATTTATCAAACAACAAAAGGTAATTCATGAGCACAGGATATATTTGTCGTGTCCATGTGCTTTGTGTTTTATTCTCTGTTTCTGGACCGCTTCTTCAGCTGTCTTGTGCTTTAAAAATATAAATAATGCAGTAAAAAACAGTATTACTTACTAACTGAAAGAAATATGTCATTAGATGTAAAAGTCCTGCATTCAAAATCTTACAAAAGTAAAATTTCAGTATTATCTGCAACTTGCATTTCAAGTATCAAAAGAAAAAATATGGAGCCTAATGGCTCCCATCAGTATTATATGATTATATATAAGTTGAGTTGAGTTGAGTTAAAATATCATATTATTGTATTCATTTTAATATTTTATTAATGTGTTAAATAGTATTTTACTCTTAGTTGATGGATTTCATCTTCAGTATTTTATATATTGTTTGAATTATATCTAACTACAGCTGCTAAATGAATGCATCTAAGTGCAATATTTCCCCTCAGTGCCACTTGAGTAAAAGTACTTAGTTACTTTACACCACTGGCATTACAAACAAACACATGCTGTCTGTAAATCTAGGAAATCTAAGTCTTTTCTGCTGTTTCATGTCCTTCTAAAATTACACGATTTGACAACAGGACCTGCTGAACCCAGACATGACCTGGGAGGGAGTGCTGCTGTAAGAAGATTATTTGTAAGTAATTAAAGTACTGAACTTGATAAAAAAGTTTACTAGGCTGCGCTGTGTCCCACACAAGAGTCATGTTTACCTATTGTTACCCAAAACAAGACCAAAGATTTCTGATCTGCTTCTGATTTAACATTGAACTGGTATTCATGTTTCATTACTCAATGATACTGGAGTGGATCGGTTACATTCTTTATTAAGGATATGAGGATACTGGCATTGTATTTGAACTGTTATCTACCGAAACCTTTTATATTTTTAGTTTACAATAGACAATTCAAGCTTCCTTGTTTTGTAACCAGATGACTGCAGCATCCAAAGCCAAACTCTTGACATAACAAAACCACAGTTAATAAAAGAGGCTTTTTCTGAGAATTCCCATGTCTTTCTTTTACCCTGTACCCTGTTTCTTTGCACTTCTTTATATTTTCTTATGTGCTTTTGTGTCTGACACTACAGTAACTTGCAGTTTGCAAACAAATAGAATAAAGAATATTTGTAAACCAGTATTAAATAAAAGTATAAACAAGATTCATCTTTGCAGATGGAGATATCAGATAATATGAAATCTGCCTGCAATTATTACTTTTTGCCCTGTAATGCAAATATTTGCACATAAACCTTGAGTGAAGTTTCCCAACAACAAAAATTGAGCCAATTATGAGAACAAGTGAGGCAACTGAACCAGAACTTTTTATTTATTCTGTGCATGTTTGTTTCTTTTTTAGGGAAAGTGATAAATAAGTAAGAAGACACTAAAGATGATCCCATTATTATCCCAGCCCCTTGATTAACGGCTGATGAGTATTGAATGGCATAGAACTGAACCGGTGATGCTAATATACAGATGATTTGCTACATAGAATTAAATCAAATAACACATTAAAATCTATGTTTGACTCCAAAATAAATCAAAAGAGAGGAAAACTGTGGCACCACGCACCTTCTAGTCAAACTGCCTGATTGTGTTTCCCCTTCCCTTTCCCTCTGTATTTAGTCTCTGTGATCCCTTTGTTTGTCGCCAGTTCGTCTCGTCTAGTGCAGCAATCCAGCGTTTCTTTGACTTGTATTTCTAGTTTTTGATTGACCTGATTATTGACCATGTGCCTGTTTTTTGACCACGATTCTTGCCCGACGATTTTATACCTTTGCCTAGACATTATTGTACTACCAAATACTTGTCTAGTAAACTACCATTGTCTCAGAGTCTGCATCTCGAATCCTTCTGTGTGCCACCTGATAGTACGTCCGTGTTACGTGTATAGATTTGTGTGTGTGTGTGTGTGTGTCTCTTTCTCTCCTTCCTCCCTTTGTCCTTCAGGTGAAAAGGGGAGGATTGGCTGCCACCTGTGGGCTCCAGAAGAGCTGGGGATTGGCTCACCCTCGAGTCAGTCAGCCAATCAGAGACGGAGGACACCTTTTAAAAGCCTCTCTCTGTTGCTCTGGCTCTCTGTCTTTGCTCTCTGACTTGCTGTTGCTCTATGAAGGTTTGTGGTGGGGGATAGAGACTGGGGTACCCTATACATTCGTGCACTTAGAAAGTAATTGTTATCACACTAGGTTATGGGTTGTTGCCTCTGGTGTATTTTTATTCTTTTCAGATATTGTTGTAGATAAGATAGTCAGGCCTTTTGTTTGCTCCTTACTTGGAGGAGTGGAGTTATTTTGTGACCATTGGAAGTAATCAATCGGATCGAGTGGCTATGACATGTGGGGTTCCTCAGGGGTCAGTTCTTGGACCCCTTTTGTTCAGCCTATATATGCTGCCTTTGGGTCAAATTCTGGAGAATTCTAATGTCAACTATCATAGTTATGCAGATAGTTACACAGATATATCTTGCGCTGTCCCCAGATGACTGCAGTCCTATAGAGTCATTGTGTAACTGTCTAGAGCAAGTCAAAAATTGGATGAGCCAAAATTTTCTTCAATTAAATCAAGAAAAAACTGAGGTCATTGGTTTTGGCAATAAAGAGGGTTGCTGTCAGTAAACACCTTGAGTTACTGTCTCTAGAAACTAAAGACCAAGTCCGAAACCTTGGCGTGTTGATAGACTCAGATCTGACCTTCAACAGTCACATAAAATCAGTCACCAAAACAGCCTTCTACCAACTTAAGAACATATCCAGAGTTAGGGGCTTTATGTCCCAAGAAGATCAGGAGAAGCTGATCCATGCTTTCATCCCCAGTAGACTGTAATGGTCTTTTGACTGGACTCCCCCAAAAAACTATCAAACAGCTGCAGCTCATTCAGAACGCAGCAGCTCGAGTTTTGACCAGAACAAAGAGATCAGAGCACATCATCCCAGTTCTTAAGTCTTTACACTGGCTCCCAGAATAGATGTTAAAGTTCTGCTACTAGTTTACAAATCACGGAATGGTTTAGGCCCACAATACATAAACGACATGTTAGTAGAATATAGACCCAGTAGGGCTCTGAGATCTACTGACTCAGGTCAGATAGTGGAGCACAGAGTTCAAACCAGACACGGTGAAGCAGCATTTTAGCAGTTATGCTGCTCACAACTGGAACAAACTACCAGTAGGACTGAAATCAGCCCCAACTCTTAGCACTTTTAAATCCAGGTTAAAAACTTTTCTCTTTTCATGTGCCTATGGCTGAGCTCTTCTAAAGAATTTTTAATCATGATTTTAAATTACATTTTGATGTTTTATTAATTATTGGTTTTATTTTTTTAATTAAATTTCTCTTTTTTATTTTTATTTTTATTTCTATTGCTTGTCTTAATGTCTAATGTTTTTCCTTGCCTCTGTAAAGCACTATGAATTGCCTTGTGTACGAATTGTGCTATACAAATAAACTTGCCTTGCCTTGCCTTTTTCTTTTCTCACAGAGAAAGGTTGAGCTAGGCCCTATTTTTTTGTACTTTGGTTATTTTATTTGGCACAACCCCCACAGTCCCCCCCTCCCAAAGGGAAACGTAACACCCGGCACGAGTAGGTGCTAGCTAAAAGTTTGGTGAGCAACTCACCCTTTTGACAACTCACGTTCAACAGATGTCTCACGATGCCTCCCCAGGAGCCACAGGCGGGACTCCTGCACTGGTTTCAGCCTCCTCACCATTCTCGCCTGTGGCTGAGAGACCTTTGATGGTTCCGGTAACATCACAGATCCCCATTCAGCTCTCCTGACTGGAGAGATTCTCCAGGGACTCGGGACTGTTGGCCATTCCTCACCCAGTATGAGCTCTGATTAAGCCCAAGTTGCCTAACGTTATTTTCCATCTGTCTGGTAGAGCGGAGGCATGGGCTACAGAGGAGTGGAGCAGGAGATCTACGGTATGTGACACTTTACAACTCTTTACAAACACGTTACCAAGACTTTTCAACAGACCGGGTCAGGAGGCTGCCCATGCGTTGGTACACTTGAGACAGGGAAGAAGCAGTGTCGCTGATGACACAATTGAGTTCTGTACCATTGTCGCGCCACAGCGGATGGAACCAGCCGGCAGTGTATGATGCTTTCCTGCACGGACTATCTGCAATTCAGACGCACGCATCCCTGTTCTGCTTGCAGCGATCTCTGGCGTTCCTTCAAACATTGACTCTGTCTATCCCAATCTCTCTAAGGTTCCCCAGTGTTACCTAGACCTCAAGGAGTTGTTCAATAAGTCTCGTGCCACCTCTCTTCCCTCTCACAGACCTTATGATTGTGCCCCAGATCTCCTGCCCGGCACCTTCCCACCCAACGGAGATCTTTACTCTCTTTTTGCACCAGAACTACAGACCATGAATGATTACATTAGCACTTCTCTGAAAGCAGAAATCATCAGACCATCATCTTCCCCAGCTGGGGCTGGGTTCTTCTTCGTGGACAAGAGGGACGGCTTTCTTCGGCCCTACACTGACTACAAGGGTCTCAATGATATCCACTGCATTCAAACTGCTACAAGGCGCCAAAGTATTCACCAAGCTGGACTTGTGCAATGCCTATCATTTGGTGTGCATTAAGGTGTTAAAGCAGAGAAATGTCAGTTCCATGTACCCACAGTGTCATTTCTAGGATTCATCGTGTCTGAGGGGAGGATCCAAATGGACCCGGAGACTGTCAAGGCGGTCGCTGAATGGCCCATACCTAAGAACCGTAAGCAACGTTTCCTGGGATTCGCAAACTTCTACAAGAAGTTTGTGCAGAACTTCGGCACTGTAGCCGCTCCATGGCATAAGCTGACCTCCCCCAAGAACAGGTTTTCCCTGGCAGACCAGGCTTTCAAAAAGCTGAGACTGGCCTTCACTACGGCTTCAGTCCTTGTACTCCCAGATCCTCACTGGCAATTCGCTGTAGAGGTCGACACTTCTAACATCAGGGTGGGGGCCATCCTATCTCAGAGGCCAGTGAAAGACAATAAACTTCACCCGTGTGCTTTCCTCTTCCATAAAACTGTCTAGCTCAAAACAGAACTACGATGTTGGGGATCGGAAGCTGCTGGCCATGAAGGCTGCCATTAGAGGAGTGGAGACACTGGTTGGACGGAGCAGAGCAACCGTTCTTGGTCTGGACAGACCACAAGAGTCTTGAGTACATCCGCAGAGCCAGGAGACTCAACCCAAGACAAGCTAGGTGGAATTTATTTTTTACTCATTTAAATTTGTGACTTTTCATCCTGGCTCTAAAAATGCAAAACCTGATTCTTTGTCTCGAATTCATGATCCTGACACCTCACCTAAGACCCCTGAACCTATTCTATCCTCATGGTCTCGACAATTATTGTGTGTTGAGTATGCACACAACACCCTACCTTGTCTCCATTTGAATGTGTTTTTGGGTTTAAACTGCCTGTTTTCTGCCTCTGAGGGTGAGATCTGTGTGCCTTCTGCTGCGGCCCTAGTCTGGAGGTGCCGGCGCACCTGGCTTAACGCTCGTCGGACCCTGTTAAAGACATCCAGCAGTTACAAGAAGGCTGCTAACCACCATAGGACCCCAGCTCCCACCTACCGTTGCAGAGCAACAAGGGTGGGAGAGGGTGTGGCTATTCATCCGTGACTTTACCATTCGAGGGAATCCCCGTAAGTTGACACCCCTCTTTGTGGGACCTTTTCCAGTATCAAAGGTCATTAACCCTGTGGCTGTGAGGTTATGTCTTCACAGGTTGATGCACATCCACCCAACCTTCCATGTAAGCAAGGTCAAGCCTGTCAAGGAGAGTCAAGGAGAGTCCCCTTCCAGTTATCATATCTGTGTTCCTTTAAATTTCCAGCCCAGTTTTTATCCTTTCCTTCCTTTCTTGTGATTCCCTGCCTTCTTGTCTTAGCCTGCTGATGTATTATTGCTCTCTGGCCGATTAAAGATGGTTTGACTCTAATTATCTGGCTTGTGTGAGTGGATTTGAGTCTTTATCCCTGTGCCAGTTTCCTGAACCCTCACAATGACTGTGTCTTTGTCAATCTCTGCTGACACTTCAGTCAGCAGCATTACTGTAATGACACCTCTTGATAACACAGCGGGCAAGCCAATAACATCACTGTGCCGTACTCAGAGTGGATAAGCTTATCATCATTGATCGTTCTTCTGAAACCTGCAGAGCAAAGGGTTAACAAGGCATTATCGGTTGGACATTACACACAAGCACACTTTTAGTCTGGGGCTCTGTGTGGTGTGTTGAGCCTCACGTATGAGGGAAAAATCTGTTTTGTGATAAACATTTTAAGCAACTCCCTTTTCAGAAATGTGAAATGTGCAACTAGATAAAAGATAAGTGTTGCTGAGAGAGAAGGTTGTCTATTTTACACTTGACTAAGATATAAAAGTGGAGTATAACTGCAGGAATGACATAATGATCCACCAGTGACGATTCACCTTGATACATTTCCCTTTAAATACATCATAGGATGTATTATGTATGAAATTATAACTCTTAGAACAGGGGCAGCTTTTATAAAAACACATCTGGCTTGTTAATCGGGAAATACAAACACTGCTGGTCGGTGTTTTCTCAGTGACAGCAATGGTGACCTTCACCACACCTATGCAGTGGTGGAGGAAGTACTCAGATACTTTAGTACAAGTACCAATTGTAAAATTAGTTTAAACAAAAAAGGTTCTGCAGAAAAATGTTGTGTGATTTTTTTTATTTATTATATTACAATACTTTAATACCGATCAATCAATGTATAGGTAGCATTTACTTGTAGCTGGTGGAAGTGGAGCTAGTTAGGCATGTGTTAACAAAACATAACATTGATCCAATAATACAGGCAATGTAACATTATGTTTCAACAGCTACAGTAGGACATGACTGATGGTGGAATAGTTGAACTGTAGGATGTGGTTGGTGTGATATGTTGGTTACAACTTCTAAAAAAAAAAACAGGTCTACAGCAAGATCAGCAGGAAAATACACCAGGCAATTTTCGGGTCTAGTGTGGGAAGTGTGGCTAAGGTGCTCGAATCACTGAAGGCCAAATGAGGCACCACATCGTCCATCGTCGGCACTAGTTTTTTTGTTGGCAGGTGTGGAAAGTGCAAGATTTCTCCAGATCTGTTGGGAAGAGAAAAAGACAAATTATTTTATTTGTGGTGCAATTTTAAAGTGAATCTGTTGAATTACAGCCCTATTATTCTTGATATAAGCCACAGCAGTACAAACCTGGGGTGTTATCGCTGCACTGCCTGAGAGATTTCATGGCATTCATGTATTCTGTTCCCAAAAACTGGTCATAGGATGTTGCTTCTTGAATCTCCTGGAGACACTTGGTAGAGTCCTTGAAGAGGAGGTTCTTTCCTGAATCTGACTTGAACAGTTCAAATGAGGAATCACTGCCACCAGGACCAAACTTGGACTAAAAATAGAAAAACACAAGATTTAAAACAGACTTATTCATTTTTTGTTTGTTATTTAAACATGTATATCAATACACAGAAATTACACAAAAACACACAAATCAGTGTGACAACTGTAGCCAATATTCCACTGAAGTAGTTTCACAGAAATAGACGATAAACTAGAGAGGAAACAACTACACACAGAACTTGATTGAGTAGAAATTGTAGGCACAGCTTGTGTGAGAAAAACATTTTAGCATCACTGAAAAATAAAGCATCTGCTCCACTAAAAAAAACTTCAAACAATGTAAAGATGAACTGGACAATTCTGGTCTCGTGGACATTCCATATTAAAGAAAAATAAAACATTAAAGTGAAACATAAAATTTAAGCACATCAAATTGACAAAATCGCTCCTGCAAAAACACTAAACATCCTAAAAATCCAATAAAGCGAGACAAAAACTATCTTTTACACCTCTTACATTGACCCCTTAGTTAATGTAATGAAATATTTTGTAAAGCAAACAACCAAAAACAGACAAAAAAAATCCTCACTGACCTGCTGGTCCTGGAGAATACGGACCACCTCGCTGTGGAGATTTGGACGAGTCACCACTGCGTGTGCGGGCACGGCACCGAGGTTGCAAGAGGCGTAATCGGTGATTGGCACTGGACCCTTACCGGGGCAGATCAGCTCGTAGTCAGCAGCATGCACAGCGCTAGCCCATGATGGACCGTTGCCTTTGACAAAAAGAGGTGGCATGGAAGAATGTTTTAATTTAGCGGGAGACAACACCAATGTTGTAGAGATGAAAACAGGTCAATGTCCGTCTCTTACCATCACTGTTTTCTGGGACAATTGTGTGTTTGATGAAGGCGACATCGCCGGCACCCTCCACAAGACATCTGTAATGATATGCAATTCATAAACTTGAGCAATATGAAGATGAAGTTTCAGGGGGCTCTGGTGGGCTAATTCAAGGAATAGTTTGATATTTTTAGATACGTTCATTAAATTTGTTGCTGATGACAAGATTGATACCACCCTCATGTCTGCGTGTTAAGTACAGAGCTGGTGTATTTATGTTCTCAGGGTGCTAAGTTCCTAATACTCCTAACCAAAACCTACTCCTAGCTCTGGGAATATATGAACCTGTGAACATTGGAGGGACCCTAAACTGGGAGCCCAGTTAGCTTAGCATAAAAAATGAAGTTGGGGAAACAGCTAATGAGCTGGTTCACTCAAAGATACGCCAATTAGCAGCCCTGAATATTACTAATTAATATGTTTCTCCTTTGTTCAAGCCATAGCAGACTTGTTAAATTAAAAGGGAAGTTAAATGCTGTAACTCTTTCTTGGTGCTTGGTGCTGAGAGGATGTCTAAATTGTTTGCCAAACTTGCTGTTACGGTCTTTGTGTGAATCTACCTCCTGCTTCAAGCTGCGTACAGACATGAGGGTGGTATCGATCTCCTTTTCCAGTTCTCAGGAAGAAAACAAATGTGCGTATTTCACAAAATGTCAAACTATTCCTTTAACATAAATGCACATAAACATTTTAGATAGAGAACAATTGCACTGTTGCATCCTACCTAAAGGCTCCAGCGTAGCCGTAGTACTGCTCATCAGCACTGG
This sequence comes from Larimichthys crocea, assembly GCF_000972845.2. Classification (NCBI taxonomy): domain Eukaryota; kingdom Metazoa; phylum Chordata; class Actinopteri; family Sciaenidae; genus Larimichthys; species Larimichthys crocea. The sequence goes on from NC_040012.1 coordinate 13,783,087, forward strand.
CTTTGCACTTGGATTCATCTCCCACAGCTTTTCCACTGCCGGCACACTGAGTACAGAATGGAGAGTTGGGATCTGATCCGGGGGCACAGCCAGCACTGAAGAACTTAGCTGAGAAGGAAGACGAGGAGGAGGAGAAGACATGGTCAGCAAGATGTGTTGGTGTTACACTCAGAGGTGTGGTAAAGGCAATCACGTCTTCAACAGCACAGAAGTTGTAAGTAGTTGTGTTGGCCGTACACAGCACAGAACTACAAACACTTTGCAGTTGTAGTTAGTATCATATAAAATGAACACTTACTGAAGTCACAGTCATTAGTCTGTTTGTGGATGTGGCCCATGGGCATGTTCCAGCCGGCTGTTCTGCCAAAGCCTGTGTGGCAGGACTTCTTGCCCTTCAGGGTTTCCCAGGTCACCCCTGAACCCTTCTTTACCACAGCGACGGCATAGTAAGAGGAGGCGGCTACAAGAGTGGAAGAACAGAAGGAGATGGATCAGAAAACTATCAGATAATTATTAGTTCTAGTTAATTTAATTTAACAGTTAACTTCAGAGCAGGGTGATACACAGATATGTGACTCGATGGGTTTCCTGAAAAGAACTATGTAACCAATTACATTTCTTTTTGCTTTTTTTTCTATGTCATTTTAGGAAATGATGAACATGTAAAAAGATAGTGACATCAATATTTTAACACTGAGTCTGTATCATTAAAATTAGAAGAAGCAGAAATACTGTAGTGGCCATTACCTCCAGAGGTGCCGCACAGCCCTGTGGAGAGAGACAGAGATGCAAATATTACTCGTATAGAAAAGGTAGAATACAGCACAGGATTGTAATGTGATGTTTTTTGTGCTACCTCATACCTTGATCATACTGCTCCACCATAACAGGAACCAAACCGCATTTCCCAGCAGTGTACACCTGTCCTCCATCCACTGCCATCGCGTCAGCCTCTTTACGCTGCAGGAAAATTGAGACAACAGATAATCAGAGAGACAAACGCAGCACAACAGCACAAAAAAAAGAGGTATATTCAGTGTTTTACCATAATCTTCTTCAGGCAATCGTCAACTGTGGGGGCATTCTGGCATTCAATGTCGGTGCCGTCATCAGTCACAGCGCTGATGCTCCATGTGTCACACTTGGCCGTCTCAGCGTGGCCCACAGCACACCATTTAATGGCACTGGATGTAGCGGCTGGGGTTTGCTCTAGAATGCAACGTAAAACATAACAATGAACCAGTGTCTGTTGTCTAATAAATGCATTTCTCTGATGGTTTTATCTGCTTATGTTTACTGTACCTCTCTTCAGAGAACTGATAATGCCCATGTATTCAGCACCCAAATACAGGAAGGAATCAGTTTGTGGTGGCACCCTCACCAACCTCTGTGTTGAGTCCTTGAACATCAGATTTTTGCCAGATGGATAGCCCTCTGAGGAGAAAAGGTTAAAGCCCTGAAAAGTAAGCAAATGTTATGTAAGTTACATGTTTTAATGAATCCTTCAAAATTATGAATCACTATACTGCTTCATCATCTCTATCAGACAATCAACTTCACTACTGACTCTTTGTGCAGTATAAATATCAAGTTTTATACCTGCACTGAATTGAGGCTTGTCCAGATTAATTCCTCCAGCTGTTCGTCCTTGCGGGTGACAACAGCATGAGCTGGTACTCTGGCCAGGTGGCAGGTTTTATAGCTGTCGATAGATGCTCTGGTGTTATCCTTGCACAGCAGCTCGTACTTGTCCTTTTCGGCAGCTGAAAGTGGACCACAACAGTGATTTCTTTCTTCCAGTCTTCCAGTTCTAAAGAAATGTCTTATCCATCCTCTCAGAACTGTATTTTGTTAAGCCGATGTTTATGGTTTAGCAAAGCAGCATTTTGTTCATATAGACATATTGGGAAACATATCGGAAATCAGTAAATCTGTGGTTAAACACAATGGACATGAAATGGACACAAAAACAATCAAAAGCGAAGGATAACTGCTGTAGCAAAGGATACCAATTACTTGACATCGACAACAAATAATTAGTGATTGACAAAATGGATTTTAAGGTGAATTTGTATAATAAAAACTGGAGCTGGTTTGCCTCTCCTATCTCCTCTAAACTGTTTGTCTTTCTGCTGAAAGCGTTCCTAATCATCAAGGGGTCATTTCATGCAAATTATAAGGAGCTACAGAAAAAGTTACATAATATTCAGGTTGTGATGTAGATGCCATGATACATGGCAACGATGCTGTTGTTTGTGTGAATTAAATTTATTTAATTCAATTTATTTAATATTAGTTTGAATAAAAAAAAAACAAAAGGAAGATTTTGGCATTTATTGAAATAAACTACCGGCCAGCTTGCATGGCTGCTGAGTTTGAGTAATTCAATACATGTTAGAATAGATGATCACGTGACACTCACCAGGTACGGTGAGATGCTTCACGAAAGCCACTTGTCCAGCATCCTCCACCAGACACCTATTACCAATCCACAGACACATCAGCGTTACAGGTTTGTTTGTTATCAGCAGTGTAGTGGTAAAAATGTTGCAGGATTACAGACTGAGCTGTGACAGGTCATCATGTTAGGGAGGAAGAGGAAATGTAGATGTGAAGAGGTTGGTAGAGGACAGTAAAAGAAAGGCTGATACTGACTGGAAGGCTCCGTCGTAGTCATAGTAAGGCTCCTTGTGGGACCTGGAACAGTCTCCTTTGCACAGCTGACACAGTTTGCTGCCTGCTGCTGCCCCCGGGGCACAGCTGGCCTGGAAGTAATTGGCCACCGCTGCAAAACAAAAAGCAGGTTAAGTTACAGTTGGGCAAATATGATTACCCCCCCTAATGTTGGGCCTTGGTCTTGGTCTCTCTCTGACATGCTAAATGTGTGCCTCCTGTGCTTTTGTTTGTTTGACCTCAACTTCGGGTCTTAATACAAATGCCCCCCCCCCTGCCCTTTGTTACCTACCCCACAGTACCTTCCTTTACCTTTTGTTCCCTACCCTTTTACATATTCTTTGATCACGATTGTCTTTCTGTATAAAAGTGCTCCATTTCATTTGCTCGGGGTCAACTCACTGGCTCAAGTACGTTCTGTGACTGTCAGTTCACAAGCGTGCCGGCATGCTTTTTAATAAACACACACCACCACAGCACCTCAACAGGCTTTCTTTCGTGGAATTTCTTCGACAATGGTAAATATGAAGATTAGCTTAGCATCAGAGGAGAAACAACTAGTCTGGCTCTGTCCAAAGGTAATAAAACCTGCATGGCATCACCTCTGAACTCGGAATATAAGTATTTAAATGTCACATTGTTTTTACAACTTATAATATAATAGAGCATGTTAATCAGTGAACTCGCCTTCGTCCACAGGGCTGTCTTCAATGCCTGACCACTGGAGCAGATTCATGGACAGCAGCGTTCCTATGGGAATGTTCCAGCCTGCAGACTTCCCCAACCCAGTGTGGCATGTTTTCTTCCCCTGGAGGTCTTTGATGCCAAATCCAGTGCCCTTCTTCACCACAGCAACAGCGTAGTAACAGGTGTCCGAAGCTGGGTTGTATACACAAGAAGTTAGAATGTGTAGCTGATTTAAAATGTTCAGCATCCTCGATTTCATCAGTAAAGACAGCTGATTAAGTAAACATACCGCTGCCGTAGTCCTCAGCAATAATGGGATGCAGGTCGTAGTTGTTCAGTCCAGCAGTGTAGATGTCTCCTCCATCCAAAGTGATGGCATCTGCTTCACCAGCCTGATGAAATAAAACACAAACATAATGTTTGATCTCTTCTACAGATCAAAAATATATGCAGTATTTACAGATTGTTCTGTCAATATTAGGGTAGTTTTGATGCAACAGCTATAGTTACTTTGCTTAAAATGATTTTTATTCAAAGCGCACTTATGTTCTGGTATTAAATTACTTAAATTAATTAAACCACAGGCATTATAAATGACAATATATAAATGTAACCTATCATTTCTTCTTTTTTAATCCTTCAAGCATATTTTGCTGGACATATTTGATAATACTTGTGCTTATGCAGCCAGGACGAGCACTACTTGTAATAAATAAATACATATCTTTACACTGAGCTATTTATAGACTACTTATACCTAATTAAATGATCTGAAACTTTTTCCACCACTGGTTCAATCATAATTAAAAACAAAACTGCAATATGCATTGATTGTCGATGTTTTAAAAGGTGAAAGATTAAATCAAACATGAAGATATTTCTTTTATAAATCACCTTGATTGCGATGATGCAGTCGAGGGTGTTGTCTTTCTTCACGCAGGCGAATGCAGGAGCTTTGGCTTTGAGGGCCAAACATTTCTGATATTCTTGGTCCGATTTTAGGCACCATTTCACCGTGTTAGCGGGGGCCGCGGACACGGCGGCTGCAAGTGCAGATGGACAAGTGAGAAATGCAGTTGTACGTTTAATATTTAGAGATATTAAGTATATAATAAATGATCAAAGTGCTTACCGAGGCATCCAACAAACGCCACTAGGAGGAGAGTCTTCATGCTGGACGGCGGGGTCTCCAGGTCAGCAGAGCTGCGTGTCCGAGCGCTCCACGGGCTTTTATAGCAAGCCTCTGTGACACATAGTTTACTCAGGTTTCCTAATGTGTGGGTGCGTGCGCGTGCGTGGGCGCGTGCACCGGTGTACTTTTGAGGTGGTACAGCGGGAGATGGCAGAGAAACAGAGAGATTGCATATCCGAAATGTCCACATAATGGAAATTCACAGACACTCTTTTGAAACTACCATTGTTTGCACTAATCTGGAGTCATCCTGGAAAACAGGCCAGAGACTAACATGACAGGATTCATCAAAAAACAAAAGGTAATTCATAAGCACAGGATATATTTGTCATGTCCATGTGCTTTGTGTTTTATTCTCTGCTTCTGGACCGCTTCTTCAGCTGTCCTTTGAGGACAAATAAAGTGACAGATTGATAGGATTAATTGTGCATTAAAAATGTATATAATGCAGTAAAAAACACTAATAAGATAGTCTTTGCAGCGTTACCCAGTGATGGAAGAGGTATTCAGTTACTTTACTAAAAAATACTTTAGAAGTCCTGCATTCAAAATCTTACAAAAGTTAAATTCCAGTATTATCTGCAACTTGCATTTCAAGTATCAAAAGAAAAAAAATATAGAGCTGAATGGCTCCCATCAGTATTATATGATTATATGTCATATTATTGTATTCATTTTAATATTTTATTAATGTGTTAAATAAAATTTTACTGTTAGTTGATGGAGCTAATCTTCAGTATTTTATATATTGTTTGAATTATAGCTGCTAAATGAATGGAATCTGAGTACAATATTTCCCCTCAGTGCTACTTGAGTAAAAGTACTGCCTGTAATTTTCTGCTGTTTCATGTCCTTCTCCTAAAATTACATGATTTGACAACAAGACCTGCTGAACCCAGACATGACCTGGGAGGGAGTGCTGCTGTAAGAAGACAAGGAGAAGTTTTGTACGATTATTTTAACTGGATAAAAAAAAGTTTACTAGGCTGCGCTTTGACCCACATAAGAGTCGTGTTTACCTATTGTTACCCAACACAAGAGCAAAGGTTTCTGATCTGCTTCTGATTTAAAATTGGACTGGTAACACGTCATTATTTGTTCTCAGCTGTCAAATATTAAGACCTCACCCAATCAGTTTCAACTGCAATCAATTTCACAGAATATTCATGTTTCACCACTGAATGATGGATCGGTTACATTCTTCATTGAGAATATTGGCACTGTATTTGACTTGCTATTATTATTTTTGAATTTGTTATCTCCCAAATCCTTTTATATTTTTAGTTTTCAATAGACAATTCAAGCTTCCTTGTTTTGTAACCAGATGACTGCAGCATCCAAAGCCAAACTCTTGACATAACAAAACCACAGTTAATAAAAGAGGCTTTTCCTGAGAATTCCCATGTCTTTCTTTTACCCTGTACCCTGTTTCTTTGCACTTCTTTATATTTTCTTATGTGCTATTGTGTCTGACACTACAGTAACTTGCAGTTTGCGAATATTTGTAAACCAGTATTAAATAAAAGTATAAATGAGATTCATCTTTGCAGATGGAGATATCAGAGAATATGAAATCTGCCTGCAATTATTACTTTTTGCCCTGTAATGCAAATATTTGCACATAAACCTTGAGTGGAGTTTCCCAACAACAAAAATTGAGCCAATTATCAGAACAAGTGAACAAAACTGAACCAGAACTTTTTATTTATTCTGTGCATGTTTTTTAGTGAAAGTGATAAAGAAATAAGAAGACACTAAAGATGACCCCATTATTATCCCAGCCTCTGGATTAACGGTTTATGAATGTGAGTTTTACTGTCAGCTGATTATTCTGATGCTGAGGTTAAACATACCTGCCAACATAAGGAAAATACATTCAGTTAGAGGTTAAAATATGTCAGACTTGCAGCTTTATTAGGAGTATCGAATGGCATAGAACTGAACCGGTGATGCTAATATTCAGATGATTTGCTACATAGACTTAAATCAGTGCGTATACAGCTAAATAGTCAAATAACACATTAAAACCTACGTTTGACTCCAAAATAAATCAAATAAGAGGAAAGCTGTGGCACCACCAAGCACCCTCTAGTCAAGCTGCATGTGATAAAAACAGATTTGTATATAAAATATTCAAGTAGAAAAAAGAAAACATGTGTCAAAGTGTCAACGCAGCTAAATTTCTCCTGCAGCCGAGTGAAAAGCTTTAAAAAAAGCAAATCAGCACATTATGCAACACTGTATTTGATCTGGTGCACATAAAGTGCCCCACACGAAAGAAAATGACCTTTTTGTGGAATCATATAACCCTGACCTTAGCCTCACCCTGCACGACTAAAACTTTATCCCCCGCTTCCCCACCCGCACACTGAGATAAACCCAGACACTGAGTGTTGTACATAACGGTCTTTCCAGTGTTGCAGCGCATGGGTAATTTTAGTGACAAAGACTGTCAATAGAGAGTATACAGACTAACTGTTAGAGGAGACCATGAAGGGAGTGACTGCAGTTACTTTCAGTAGCTTGATCTCATGTTCAATGAATTTTATTTACTACTTATAATAAAACTGAATAAAAGTGTCACAGGGTGTTCTAACAGTTTTTAACATTCCTTATCTGTTCACAATTTGACCTCAGTGTGTTTTCCACCATACCACCTCATATGTTTACACTAAGTCTAAGTACAGTACTACTTTTCCAGATTATCTGTGTTCCTTTAAATTTCCAGCCCAGTTTTTATCCTTTCCTTCCTTTCTTGTGATTCCCTGCCTTCTTGCTTTAGCCTGCTGATGTATTATTGCTCTCTGGCCGATTAAAGATGGTTTGACTCTAATTATCTGGCTTGTGTGAGTGGATTTGAGTCTTTATCCCTGTGCCAGTTTCCTGAACCCTCACAATTACTATGTCTTTGTCAATCTCTGCTGACACTTCAGTCAGCAGCATTACTGTAATGACACCTCTTGATAACACAGCGGGCAAGCCAATAACATCACTGTGCCGTACTCAGAGTGGATAAGCTTATCATCATTGATCGTTCTTCTGAAACCTGCAGAGCAAAGGGTTAACAAGGCATTATCGGTTGGACATTACACACAAGCACACTTTTAGTCTGGGACTCGGGGCTCTGTGTGGTGTGTTGAGCCTCACGTATGAGGGAAAAATCTGTTTTGTGATAAACATTTTAAGCAACTTCCTTTTCAGAAATGTGAAATGTGCAACTAGATAAAAGATAAGTGTTGCTGAGAGAGAAGGTTGTCTATTTTACACTTGACTAAGATATAAAAGTAGAGTAACTGCAGGAGTGACATAATGATCCACCAGTGATGATTCATCTTGATACATTTCCCTTTAAATACATCATAGGATGTATTATGTATGAAATTATAACTCTTAGAACAGGGGCAGCTTTTATAAAAACACATCTGGCTTGTTAATCAGGAAATACGGACACTGCTGGTTGGTGTTTTTTCTCACCTCTGCAGTGGTGGAGGAAGTACTCAGATACTTTAGTACAAATACCAATTGTAAAATTGGTTAAAATATATATATATACAAGTGCACTTACAAGTACAAGTAAATGTGCAGGTGTACCATCACTAAGTACTGTCAGAAAAATGTACCTAAAATATTAAAAGTAATGGTTCTGTGGAAAAAATGTCCTGTGTATGATATTTTATTATATTACAATACTTTAATACCGACAAATTAATGTCCCTCCTGGAGCTGCCACCTTACCGTGGTGGAGGGGTTTGCATGTTCCAATGATCCTAGGAGCTATGTTGTCGGGGGCTTCATGCCCCTGGTAGGGTCACCCAAGGCAATCAGGTCCTAGGTGAGGGTCCAGACAAAGCGCAGCTCAATATCCCTTGATAAAATGACAGCGAAAGGAGCCAAGTTTCCCTTGCCCGGACACGGGCCACCGGGGCCCCCCCCTGGAGCCAGGCCTGGGGGTGGGGCTCGTTAGCTAGCGCCTGGTGGTCGGGTCCTTACCCATGGGGCCCGGCCGGGCATAGCCCGAAAAGGTGACATGGGCCCCACTTCCCATGGGCCCACCACCCATGGGAGGGGTCTCAGGGGGCAGGTGCAAAGAGAGATGGGCGGCAGTCGGAGGCAGGGACCCTGGTGGTCCGACCCCCAGTTGCAGAAGCTGGCTCTGGGGACGTGGAACGTCACCTCTCTGGCGGGGAAGGAATGGGGGATGCACCGAATGGCAGTTCAGAGTACCCACCCTTTTTGGAGTCTTTAAAGGGGGTGCTGGAGAGCGCTTCCTCGGGGGACTCCCTCGTCCTCCTGGGGGACTTCAATGCTCACGTGGGCAGCGAAAGTGAGACCTGGAGGGGCGTGATTGGGAGGAACGGCCCCCCTGATCTAAACCCGAGTGGTGTTATTGGACTTCTGTGCTCGTCATGGATTGTCCATAACAAACACCATGTTCAAGGATAGGGGTGTCCATATGTGCACTTGGCACTGCAGTTCGATGATCGACTTTGTGGTCGTGTCGTCGGACTTGCGGCCACATATTTTGGACACCTGGGTGAAGAGAGGGGCTGAGCTGTCAACTGATCACCACCTGGTGGTGAGTTGGCTCCGATGGTGGGGGAGGATGGCGGTCAGACCTGGCAGGCCCAAACGTTCTGTGCGGGTTTGTTGGGAACGTCTGGCGGAATCTCCTGTCAGAAAGAGATTCAACTCCCACCTCCGGGAGAACTTCGCTCATGTCCTGGGGGAGGCAGGGGACATTGAGTCCGAGTGGACCTTGTTCCGTTCCTCCATTGTCAAGGCGGCTGACCGGAGCTGTGGCCGTAAGGTGGTCGGTGCCTGTCGCGGCAGCGGCCCCCAAACCCGCTGGTGGACACCGGCGGTGAGGGATGCCGCCAAGCTGAAGAAGGAGTCCTACAGAACCTTTTTGGCCTGTGGGACTCCTGAAGCAGCTGACGGGTATCGACGCGCCAAGCGGAATGCGGCCTTGGCAGTTGCGGAGGCAAAAACTCGGGCATAGGAAGAGTTCGGTGAGGCCATGGAGAGCGACTTTCGAACGGCTTCGAGGAGGTTCTGGACCACCATCCGGCGGCTCGGGCGGGGGAAGCAGTGCACTGACAACACTGTGTTCAGTGGGGACGGGGTGCTGCTGACCTCGACTGGGGACGTCTTGGGTCGGTGGAGGGAATACTTCGAAGACCTCCTCAATCCCACCAGCACGTCTTCCTTTGAGGAGGCAGAGTCAGAGGACCCTGTGGTGGTCTCGCCCATTTCTGGGGCTGAGGTCGCTGAGGTAGTCAAAAAGCTCCTCGGTGGCAGGGCCCCGGGGGTGGATGAGGTCCGCCTGGAGTTCCTCAAGGCTCTGGATGTTGTGGGGCTGTCTTGGTTGACACGTCTCTGCGACATTGGGGGCAGTGCCTCTGGACTGGCAGACCGGGGTGGTGGTTCCCCTCTTCAAAAAGGGGGACCGGAGGATGTGCTCCAACTATAGGGGGATCACACTCCTCAGCCTCCCCAGGAAGGTCTTTTCGGGGGTCCTGGAGAGGAGGGTCCGCAAGATTGTCGAACCTCGGATTCAGGAGGAGCAGTGTGGTTTTCGTCCTGGCCGTGGAACTGTGGACCAGCTCTATACCCTTAGCTATACTCCCATGAACTCCGTTGGACTCCGCCAGGGCTGCCCTTTGTCACCAGTTCTCTTCATAACCTTTATGGACAGAATTTCTAGGCACAGCCAGGGCGTTGAAAGACTGCGATTCGGTGGCCTCAGGATCAGGCCGCTGCTTTTTGCAGATGATCTGGTCCTGTTGGCTTCATCGGAGGGTGCCCTTCAGCTCTCTCTGGAGCGGTTTGCAGCCGAGTGAGAAGCGGCTGGGATGAGAATCAGCACCACCAAATCCGAAGCCATGGTTCTCAGCCGGAATGGGCAGAGTTCAGTCTCCGGGTCGGGGACGAGATCCTGCCTCAAGTGGAGGAGTTCAAGTATCTCAGGGTCTTGTTCACGAGTGAGGGAAGGATGGAACGGGAGATCGACCAGCGGATCGGTGCGGCTTCTGCAGTGATGCGGACTCTGCACCGGTCCGTTGTGGTGAAGAAGGAGCTGAGCCTCACCTATGGTCACGTACTTTGGGTAGTGACCGAAAGAATGAGATTGCGAATACAAGCGGCCGAAATGAGAGGAACCAGTTAAGGTGGCTCGGGCAACTTGTGAGGATGCCTCCTGGACGTTTCCCTGGTGAGATGTTCCGGGCACGTCCCTCCGGGAGGCGGCCTGGGAACGCCTTGGGGTCCCCCTGGGAGAGCTAGAAGAAGTGGCTGGGGAGAGGGAAGTCTGGGCTTCCCTGCTGAAGCTGCTGCCCCCGCGACCCGTACCGGAAAAGCGGTAGAAGACGAACAAACGAACGAACGAACAATTCATGTATATGTAGCATTTACTTGTAGCTGGTGGAAGTGGAGCTAGTTTTAAGTTCTTTATTTACAGTTCAGTGGTTTGGTCCAAAGAATCACAAGAAATCTGATTTGTGAGATCAATAAAGGTAAAAAAAAAAAACAACTTCAATTCTGCCAAATAAATTTGTATTCATATTTTGACAATTACTATTTTCCAATTATTATAAGGCAATCTGGGAGGTTTTAAATCTGTTAAATCTGTGTTCACTTTTGCAGCTATCAACTCATAGACATTGCTCTTTTGTAAAGGATTGAGATAATAAGGGTGCTCAAACGTTAACATAACGTTATTTAATGCAAAATCTTAATCTGAAAAGTAACTAGTAGCACTGTGATAGTGTGAAAAGTAAATCTGTACTTCAGTATAGTACTTTGTTACTTTTCACCAATGCACCTACGTGAGTTGAAGCTTGAGGAGGGCTGAACATCCTTCTCTTTTATATATCAGGTCCAACTCCTTAATAAACTCATTAACAATGTCTTAAAATTGTGTTTATTAGGTGTTTGACTTTGTTTTGAGCACAGTATTGACTTTGGATACAAAAAATGATTATTTATTTATACTTTATACACCCAGCTGTGTGTTTTTGCAGGATGGGAAGGCGCACAGACAGATTTCACCGGCCTCTCTCTAGTGATTCACATCTTCCATCCACAAACGTGCTACTCTAAACGGCAGGATCCTGTCACCTGTGTACATTACAGGTAATCCAGTGATATAGTATTGCTGTCATAATGCTTAAACAAACAAGAGACAGACAGAGATACAATGAATTTTAGCCTCAAACACTGGATCCTACATTTCCCAAAATGCAACTCGACAGCAGCTTTCATCAGATCTTCCTTGCCTTGTTTTTCTTTTGAGCTCTACAACTGCAGTTTGTTACCAAAACAAATAAATCATTTTTTTGTCACCCTTTAAAATACTCCTACTCCTAAGCCACAGAAGACATTACACAAAGGGAACTCAGCTGCCACACGGCTTACTGATCACACATTAACTTCCATTGACTTCATTCTGCGAAATAGCTGAAAGGTCCATGGATGACTGGGGTCAACATCCTTCTTATGCAACAGACAAAGATCCCAGAGTAGCCAGATCTGACTGCTGTCCTAGTTAGCTCATTAGCCATTAAGCAGTGATGAATACATTTAGGTTTGAGGAAACGATTTGACCTCTGCAACATCAACCTGCAATCTTGATATTTTAACAGCTGGGTCTGAAAGATTTTGTAACCCCAGAGCTCCAACATAGAATACAGTTTGTGTAAACTCTCCATAGTTATGTATATGATGATATAGTGACATTTTGACCTGTGTTTTTTTTTGGAAAGTCCAGACTGTATCTTATAAATAATAGATATCTCATACATCTGCCTTATTTCCAAGAATTACCTGGTGTGTGTGTGTGTGTTTGTTTTTTTTTTTTTAAGGCAGCTGATCTGAGCAAATACAGCATTTCTGATTTTATTTGTAGGGGGAGATGATTTACTACTCTACTACTACTTATTCAGCTAGTCCTAACCCCATCACCACCCCTGCCCCTCATGTTTTTCATGAAAGCAAAAAAAAAAAAAAAAAACAGGGGATGAAGGAACGCCGCCCCTGCACGGCAGCACCCACACGAGGACAGTGAAACAGTCAGTGTCCTCATCTGTTTGTACAGCTGCAAGTCCTTTTCCTTCAACTCTGACCATTGCCCTGCACAGACACTGTTAATATTATCAGTTGGGGCCCTCATTCAAAGGGAAATATATATATATATATATATATATAAAAAAAAAATGAATGTGATCTGACCTATTATGTTGCTTTAATCCAAGCTCAACACTAAAAACACAGATAGGAATTTTGTTTTTCTAAATAGTGAGACACATCTTGATATATTTTTTGTCCTTGTAGAGCTTCACATCTGTTCTACCAGACGTGGACATGAAAAAGAAAATGAAGAATAATAATCGCTCAAGGTTCAATCCCATATTCCTTACAGACGTATCTTTATCTAATAACTTAGTTATGAAGTTATACCTCTGCAACATTGAAACAAATCCTTGAAAGACCTGTGAACTTTAACTGTGTCGCTTATTCTGATTTTAATAAACTGACATGGCAGCACAAATCACCTCCATTCTTCCAGGACTTTTAAAAACACATAAAAGTTGAAAGGAAAAGGCAAGCAACATGACTGCACAGTTGTCTTCTTATAATTTTGTGTTAATTTCCTATTTCATAAAATACTCGTAAAGCTCATTTAACCCATAATTATTCACACTAGTGGTCTTTATCTTCTTCACTATCAATTGAAGATTTGTTATTTGTTGCCATTTAAGGCACATTACTGCCACCACCTGTCCATGTGGTGTCTTATTAAAATCCGTGGTATCTATTTTGATATCGGTTTGGGTTGTGACCTCTGACATTTCTCTCAACACATCATGACTGCGAAGTTAATTTAAAAGGACAATCCAGTTCATTGCAAACATGTAACAAAAGATCAAGCAGAACCTCTCTTGGTTTTGGTGGTTATATTTCAACATCAGCATATTTTCTTGGCAGCATATAAAAAAAAGGAAAGGAAACAATGACTACAGCTAAATATCAGTCTCTCTAACCATCTCTGTACAGTGTAGGTCCGACTGTTGAGATGTACCACCCTTCATTCATTCCCTTCTGTATCAAAAGTTGAAATGCAAAAACAATCTCCTAGTCTCTAACCAGCCAATAGAAACTTGAGTAAAAATGTGCAGATTAACTCGAATCCTCTCAGATCTACACCAAGTGTCACAGATGTCCGACACATTTTGTTGATTTTTTTTTTTCCTCTCAGTAACCGCTGCTTCCAAAGAATTACAATTGTTCAAACAATAACGGTGTGAGAGACCAAATTGGGGTCCAAATAAACAGAGATGAACCTCCCTTTACCTGTCCTCAGGTACAGAAAATAACAAGAGCTAGAAAATAAACTCTGACATTTAACAACCTTTCTGGGAGGTAAAGGTCTTTTGTACAAGTCCCTGGTGCCTCATCATCAACTACCGATCCATTATTTGGGTTTTTCTTTTCTTTGAATGTGAATTATATCTTTTATATTCTATCCTGATGTGCCTCAGTGTTCAGAACAAAATGAAGCCTGCATCAGAAAAGAATAAATCACTTAAAAAAATTAAAGAGTACTGGCATCCGTAACACCTTACTGGCCAATTGTAGAGCACTACAAGGGGATTAGGCTGTCAGTAGAGACGTCAGTATTCAGACTAGTGGAGTGGCGGGTAAAAGTGGTCCATCCACTAAAGAGTTGTCTTGGCAAAAAACGGGGGCCTAATTCCAGGAGAACAGAAGGTTATGTGATCAAGGCCAGTAACATCGTCCCAGATCATTGGTGAAAGGGTGAGGTCTATTAGAGAGATACAGACAAGCAAAAGTGAGTGTGTCTGACAAGGCTAGTTCCTCTCCTGCACAAATACAGTCTCCTGTGGACAAAGCCCCGCCTCCTGCAGTGTGATGTCATAGTCCAAGTGGGCAAGCTTCCTTCTGGGAAAATTGGTGACGAGTTCGAAGCGTTCATTGGGGTAACCTTTGGACTGGACGTGTCTAACCAGGGCCTTGAAATGAGAGAGTAATACAACAGAGATGAGACATTTTAAAGAACAAACATCGTTCATGTGAGAATGTAAAGATTGATTTTATTTACTAACTTAACAATAGTTTGATATTTTCTAGAAATATACTCATTGGCTTTGTTGCAGACTGTACTTATATAGCCCCTTTCTAGTCCTCTGACCACTCGGAGCACTTTAACACTAAATATCTCATTCACCCACTCACCCACACATTCACTGTTGCCATTGGCTGCCATGCAAGATGCCAACTGCTCATCAGTTTTTGGGAGCTAACCATTCAAACGCATTCACACAGAGATGCAGACAGCCTTCAGGAGCAATCTGGGGTTCAGTATCTTGCCCTCCTCACAAGGTCTGGAGAAGCATCGGATCATAGTGGACGACCTCCTGAGACAACACTTGTATGGCAAATTTAGAGCTCTGTCCAAAGTAAAAAAACAACAAACAAACACCTACCAGCACCTCTTGAGTTCATTCTAGTTTGTTTGATTCGGGTTTAAAATAACAATTTGATGCTTTGTGGGGAGTTCTGGAGTGAACTATTTCTTGGCCAGCAGCAGTAACTTTGAGTCTGACCTCGACTGGTGCAGGGCAACAAACAGTCAGACACATAACCGCACTTAAACTAGTGAATTATCATTTTACACTGATGAAACAACATCAGTGAGCTTTAGAGGTACTTAAAGGCATATTTTTTTTCAACTTTGGACAGATTAAGGCTAGTTGTTTGCTTCCAGCTAAGCTAAACTGAGCTCCATACTTATTGTAAAACGTGAGAGTGACCTCGATCTTCTCATCTGACTCTCAGCAACAAAGCAAAGTAAATTTCCTAAAATGTTTAACTACTCCTTTTATTGCTGTTGTTGTTGTTGTTGTTGTGTGGTCTCACCATAAGTCTTGCTTTAGAAGACAAGGAAATCTGCTCTCTTTGTCCATCTGGATAACGGAGCATCAACCTGGCTTTGGGACCTTTGCGGAAAAAGAAAACATGGTGATAAATTTATTTTTATTTTTTTCAGAAATGATGCAGCTGCTGTTTTAGCCAAAAAGTTAACCAACCAAACTTGCTATGTTTTATGACTCTGTCACCTTTGGTCAATCAATATAATTCTGGAAAGAATGCAGGGGAATTTTAGTGCAAGAGAAGTGACGCAAAACAAAGAGCATAAATTAATGATTAATTTAATAACTGAGCCATCGCCCACATTCTTCTCTGAAAATTGATTGTGTGTGTGCAGACTGATTCTTGACAGTCCACATCCTGCAGAGGGGTTTACTGATAACTATTCACACCTAATACCAGATAGATACCATTCATGGTTATGCTCTGGGGAATACAGTATAAATTCAGCAGTATGTAGCTAGAGTAGTAGTAGTGAATGTGATTATAAACATGCAGTCATGGTGAGTGGAAGGCAGCTATAGCACCGATGTCTAGTTCTGTTTTTGAATAGCATCTCTGTGACCTCTCAAATCTACAAATTTGTGTTCAAGCTCAATAGATGTCCCGGTTTGACGCTCTGTTGTTGTATCACAACAACACGTGGGCATGCTCGAGCTCTCAGAGTACTACTGAATGCTTTAGCGGAGGCTGATCTGTACACTTCAAGTGCTCATTAACTGATGGTTAACAAACATTTTGAGGGTCTTTTTGCAGGCTGGAGATAACCTCAAGGACATTCCCTCATTATACGCGTTTCAGGATTCAAATTACCCTCTGACGTACCATTGTCATCAGGACAGTCCACGTCACAGGGTTGGGCAGTGCTGGTCTTGGAAGGTCCTGCGCTTTCCGCTGCTGGGGTACAGTGGTTCCCTCCAGAATCTGCTTCTGGGTGAAGATGACGAGGGGCAGCAGCTGAGGGCTCCAGGTGGTTCTTTTTGCTCTCCTCTTTCTTGTGACTGTGGTTGTTTTCTTTGTACGGAGACTTTCTGTGGGAAGAAGTTGAACTATCGGGATGCAGACGCTGCTGAGCCGCAGTGGCCGGGGGGAGCTGGGTGTGTTTGACGGTAGGAGTTTTCTCTTCGTGGGGTACGGGCGTTTCGCTGTCTGAGCCATCGACGGAGATTGGACCCTCGCTGTCAGAAAAAGGCTCCGCGTCTGATTCGTCGTCTGACCGGGGGGAGTCGGGGGCTTCGGGCGCATTTGAAGACTCGTAGTGGGTCTCCTGCAGGGAGGCTCGGATAGCCGCCTCCAGCTGACTGTCTTCGCTGGCATCAATCAGACTCTCCTAGAACAAAAAACAGAGTGTGCAGCTGTAGACAACAGATCAAAGAGTCGGGAAAAATGTGGTAAAACTTCAAATGCTAGCGGCCGCTGTGTGATACCAACAAAAATAACAAAAATCAACTAGATTTTGAGAAATGATCATTAGCAAGCCTGTAATTAAGCCTTTACAACCAGGAAGAGGCAACAATGAAGTTGTATCGCCATATACAATAACCAGAATATCAGATAATAGCCCTACAATTCATAAATAGTGACAGTGGAAATTCCAACAGAGTCACACAGAGAGCGAGAATTAGAGATGACACATGAGATGAGAGACCCACAGAGCGAGCTCGTTTGGCAGGGGGCGCATGGCAGGACGGCCCATCGAGCTGCCCGTGCTCTGCCAGGAAGCCGGTCGCCTGCTCCAGGAACGATGCCACGTCCAGCTGGTTCCACTCCACCATCTTTTGACCTGAAGTGAACAAGTTTTGAATGATACGGGTCAACAACAGATACATCGATGTCAACAGCTGCAGTGAGACATCGGCTCACTCTGACATCAACAACACTGTTAACATGGTTACACAGACGACAAAGCAGTTCGCGTTTATCTTCATTATTTATTTAGTGAAAAGCCTATTGTCGGCCTCTATTGATCTCATCACTTAATCATGTGATATATCTCTTAATTCAAGGAGGGCTGGCTTTAAAATTCCTCAAATTTTTTACATCCCATGCTGCTGTCCTGTCCTTCTACATGGTACGCACATAGAAGGGATATGTTGTCCCCTCTTAAAAGTAACTAAAAAAACATTTCACTGTATCTTTCAACATGTGACTGGTGATCAAGCTGTGGATAATGTTGTGACTAACTTTCCACTCACCTGTGCGGGGATCGAGGATAGAAATATAGGGGAACTTGTTCAGCTTATAAAACTGGATGTATCTTTGTCCCTCTTCACTGTCATGATATACCTGTAATGGAAGAAAATGCATGATACAATACAGAAATTTAACGCACACTAGATACGCCTGAATTGAGTGACATGCATGTGGATATTAGCATTATGAGACTTCAGGACAAAGTGGGATTTATTGTGCTGATTGCAAGACAGTAGAAGTAGGAGTAGGAGTGGGTACAGCAACATCATTGTTTGAAACAACTGCTTTACCTCCAATTTTTGTTGCCGTACCATCTGTGGTTTCTATTTTTGCATCACTGACTAAATGAATCTCTCTTCCCATCGAATCAGTTTAGCAGCTGGACTCAGTTTGCAGGAACGTGAAAGCACCACGATCACGTGTGACTCTGGGATTTGAAACTGCGTACCTGCCAGAATATAAAATGTTCTCTGATGATGGTCTTCACCGCGTCATTACTCCAAACATCCCTGTTCAGGCACTGGCAGGCAAAGTCCTGAACATTTTGAATGTTGATCATTAGCCACTTGTTCTCCAGTTGTCCACAGTCTTTTGCCTAAAAGTAAAATAAGAGGAAATAAGAGAAAAACACAGGAAACCAATCTGCATTAAGGGTAAACGATAAGATTGTTTGGTACATCTGGATGAAGAAGAGAAGTAAACACGTGTATCTTTATGAAAACAATAATAAGCATCTACATCACATGTGATTGCACATCCTGGTAGGTGTGCAGGTTTTCATTTTAAACACTGCACCAGTTAATTTTGTAGATGCTGTGAGTGTACACTCAACCCGAGTGGGAAAATTCATCATCACGAACGAAAACCTGTATGCCCCTGTGCTTTCATACATGACAAACCTGGTTTCCCACCTGTGATCGACACTGTCGCCATCTGAAATTTCACTGAAAGCTCACACAAATTGAATAAAGACGTGAGGTGTAAAGTGTCCGGTGAGTGACTCACCGTCTCAAAGCTGCCTTTGTGCATGAGCTCAATGGGAGGACGGAAAAGGTCTGCCAGGGTGCTCAGTTTCTTATCCACTGTGCCACCATTGCGCAGCTCCTGTTCCTGGCGAACTAGGAAAAGAACATTCATAGTCGTTATAAGAGGTGAAGACGGTTAAGACGGAGAGAAAAGCGACAGATTATCTTGTTTGTTGCAATTACGCAGGATTAAGCTGTAAGCTTTAAGTGTGGAAAGCTTGACTTCACTCACTTGTTTCTGTTTGGAAGTCTCGGAAACCATCGAATATAGATCGAGCAGGTCTTCTTCGCTTTGGCACTGCACGTGTAACAGACACATCAGAAGTCACGTTTAGCAGATGAGTGAAAAAGCACCGCCTGAATCAAAACTTTACTGCAACATCTGTGAGGTTGTATAAGAAAAGAAGCACCATCATACCTCCAAACAATGGTTCTGGTTCCACCAATATATCCTGCTTCTGGGGAATGGGTGCTCGTACCTCACTGAGACATAAGACAACATGTTCAGTATTATTCTAACATGCACAGCAGTCCAAATCACAGCGCTGCCCTAAACCCCAAACTTTCCTCGCAGCTCGCTGTTAACCACAACTCTAAACTAGGAAAGAAATTTAGGAGCAGTATTAAAAAAAGTGAATGTTTGAGATGCTAAAACATGACAGAACAGTTTTTGTGAACAAGTTTGTGAAGAAAAATATCATCTTACTCTGAAGGGGGAGCTCTGCTGCTTGAAGCTGCTGAACTGGAGCTGGTGCTGGGCTCCTCTGCGATCCCGCCTCCGTCCAGAAACATGGTCACTGCCATCTCCAGGTTGTTGTTGCATGCTTCCAACATATGTTTTCCTACACTCTCCGTGGCCCCTACAAGAGTGTTACACAGAAGCGTGATTAAACAACTGTAATGCACATGTGTGAAAACACAAAGCTTCCTTGTAATTCACAGAAAAACAAATCTATGATGGAAAGCTGTCTCTCATCAGTCACATAAAACATTTTTAAAAAACCAGAATGATTTCTGCATGTTGTAGCTCATTTACTACACATCATGCATCCATGATGTTACTTTCTTTTTTGCACGAGAGTGCCCCTGAGTTTAATTAATCTTACTATGTTGTTGTGTTGTGACAAAATACTGGATTTATGGGGTGAATAGACACTTGAGGGTTTAAAAAGTGATGCATTGGGCCATATTTGTTTCAAGAAATATTCAATAAAGATCCTATGAACTGGTTTGTGACCAAGAATTGTGACCGAGCTATATTTGGATATAAAAACTCACTTGTCGGTGCTCTCTGGGGAATAAACTCTGTAAATGGGGGACAGTGTTTTTTTGTTTTTTTAAATAACCACAGTGTATCTTTGTCATTTTTTGTTGTTACTTGTGCATTACATGTGCCAACATGTACAGCAATGACGCTGCATCATGCCAACATCTGTAACATAGTACACGTGTATTCTTTTAAAGTACCATACAACTTTACACATGTTGCAACCCGTTTACTACACATCATGTATACACACTTAAACCTGCTTTTATTGTTTGATTCATTTCTCACTACTTTTCATTCATTTGCACCCAATTAAAGCAGACTTGTCAGATACATAAGTCCATGTGAACTTAGTGTTTGATCAGAATTATATCCTCATTTTTGTGTAAGTTTCTAAAACATGTGATCCTATGAACAATGTAACTTAAAATCATTCACAAATATGGGTTGGCACTTATTCTAAAAAAAAAAAAAAGTGTGCAAGTTGAGCTGAAATGAATGAAACTGCCTCAAAGTTACTTTAGGAAATAAATACATGCGGTTTTATGTAATAATTGTTTGCATTTGGGAACATAGTAGGTAGTAGCTCACGTATGCTACGTGATTTGTAGTTGAAACATGCAAAACAAAAACACCAGAGTTGTTCTTAAACGTGTTAAGGTTATAACTCGCAGCGATGCGTTAAAGTATAAAGATGTTTTAAATGTGAAAAAAGACAAACCGAGGGTTAACTTTGCTCTTTTTTTTTTAAAGTGTAGCAGCGTCGTTTGGCTACAACGATCTTTCCGTGCGTACTGCGCATGTCCGTTTCACTTTCCAAGTCTAGCAGCAGCCCCCGAACTGAGTCTCCTGTTTTTTTGTTTTTTTTTTGAACCCGTTAAATAACTTAAAACCTTAAAAAACACTGCCCGTCGTTTCCAAAAGCACACACACAAACTACCGAGGACTCGTCGGCGACAGACAGTGCTCCTCTCGGTGTTGTTAACATCACAGCGAGAGTGGAGATGACAGTAGCACACACGGAGCCTGGCTGGTGATGAAGAAGGGAAATGTTGTACGTCCATTCCTCATTATCAGACAACATGCAGGGCAGAGAGGGAGCAGAAAATCAGCTCTCGGCAAGCGAGGTGGTGTTTGCAACGAGCACCGCAAAGAAAATCAGATATTTTTTAAGTAGTTGTGACAGATTATATCCGAAGCTGGCGGTTTTTATTGTCCCTTTTCGGAGTCTTTCACTTGAGTTTATCAGATAACTGGCTGTGGTTTTTCCCTCTGCAAAGCATTGACAGCGTAGGGGCCAGAGCAGCACTTAACATCCGTTTTCTTGTCTGCGCACTCATTTCGTGTTTTGTTGGAGAAGGGAGCTATTCCTGTTGGATAACCCAAACATACTTAATAGATCAAACGTGAATTAAAATGCTATTTTTACCTGTTATTGCTGTGAATTGTTGTATTAACCCATTCACCCCCGGAGCTGAGGTGTCTCCGAGCGCCGCCATCTTACCGCCACAAACAACAACATAAATGTGGCGCATGCGCAGCGCCGTCCTTTTCCCCCCTTCCCTGGCGCGGCGCGAGCCCCATGCGTCACCAAATGAATCGTGTTGCATTGTGGGTTATGTAGTACAGTAAACACAAATATTATAATTCATTCAAGAATGTGAGTATTTCATAGTTTTTAATGCAGTTTCAGACAAAAATCAAACCTTTTTGTATAGCACATTTCATACAGTTAGTTTAGTTCAAAGTGCTTCATAGATAACTGAAAAGCTGATAAGAGTGAAATAAAAACAGACACAACGCCTGTAGGTTTCATTAGATTAGATTAGATTAGATTACATATACTTTATTCATCCCACCACGGGGAAATTTACTTGTTACAGCAGCAGAGGAAAGTGTAGCATACACTACAGAAGTAGAAAAAAATAGAAAAGGCAAAAAAACAACACAATAAACAGACAGAAATTTCTATAACCTACACAATAAACACGAAAAACAATCAACCTTCAAAACAGTACTGAGGATAAAAGTGGCATGATATATAAAAAGAGTATTTTAATGTAAAGTGTGTAAGAAATATTGCAAAAAAAGTGACCATGATACAAATAATAATATTATTGCAAGAGTAGTGACCATAATATAAATAATATTACAAAAGTAAGTGACCATGATATAAATAATAACTGCAAGGTATGAATGAAATAAAATCGAAAAAAATGCAATGAGGCATAAACAGGAGACTACAACATGATCAGGTGGTGCAGGTGCTGTTAAGTCTGATTATTCCTTCAGTTTTTAAATAATTTTACACTAAACGTTATTTTTTATATAAACCATTTTATTGCTATTGGTGTCTGTGCAGTGTAATTCAATAATAAAACAGCATTTAGGTTCCTTTAAGATTTCACATTAAATTTGCCTATGAAAGGGGAAATTCAGACTCTATGTGTCACGTGTCATTAATTCAGATAGATAAATTCATATAAGTTTTTTTGTTTTTTTCACATGCAGTGTTTTATCAGTACGAAAATGGGTGACATATTTGATGTGATGTTGAATCTTGTAAACAGTGGGTTTAAATTAGTTCCTATGTAGTAAAAAAATAATTACATTTAAATAAAACCTGGCTTTTATATAAAATGCCTCATCATTTACTGCCAAGCTTTTAAGTCTTGATCAACCTCTCATATACATTTTCGTGTTTATTCACCAAATAGATTTTAATTTACTTTCAACATCTTATAGATTTTATAGGTGCAGTTTTTATGTCATGCTGAATTGCCAATTGTTCTAAAATTGTTCTGCAAACATTTTAAAACTTTGTCTTTTTTCTTCTTATTGGCTTGTATGTATCATAACATTTTATAATTGTATGGCCACATTTTATTTATATAATATCTGTTTTACAAGATTCAATTCAGCGTTGTCTAGTTCTGTTTTTTTTTTTTTTTTTTTTTTTTTGCTCTGTAAAGCACTTTGGGCTGCATGTTTGAATGCAGGTTACAATACAAATAAATACTTTAAGAGTTTAAGATTGAATTTAGTTGTTGATCATTCTAGAAAAATGTCACATTCATTCATGAAGTGGCGCCTTAATTAACAACATAAAGAACAAAAAGGCTAAGAAGACTTTAAATAATTTGAAAGAATTTGAAATTATATTGAAATTACTATTCACTCCTCTGGCCTTTATAAAGTCTTCTACTATTTTTGAGTCACTGTTGTTGTACATCTTTGTTGTAAATAAAGAAAGTTAAAATAAAAGATTACATTACAAGATCAGATTACAGTTTGGCTATTCTGTTCCAAAATTGTACTGGATCAGTTATGACAAATATTATATCTAATGAATTAAGACTACATAGACTTGCTGTGTAAGTAGTGTCATTTTATTATTTGCATAATACATTCAGTTTGAAAACAGCTTCAACCAAGCCTGAAACCTGAAGAATCAGTTCTAACAACAACAAGCTACAAGCAATTTGAATAATTGCTCATCCAGTGACCATTTAAGGCCAAATCAAGCTCTTAATTACAATATCTCACACAAATCTGTTGTGCTGCCTGACATAAACAAGGGAAAAAAAGAAAAGAAAAAGAAAAGGTATTTCACTTTACAAAGGGAAGGTGATGATGGCACTGACTTTCTACATTGTGATATGTCCAAACTATATTTACAAATGCACAAAGTGGCACTTCTAATCCCACTGGCCAACTTCATATAAAATAAGATTATAATCAAGTTTTGTTGATAGTCGATTTGGGCTCCTAAATGTTTGACAGCAGTGATTTGGTCAAGATCACTAACCATAAAGAATTTGATTTAAAAGGTTCATTTGAAAAAAAATTGATAGACATCTATAATACAAATCAGCATATTAAGCTGTTGTTTTGTTGCCTACAAAGGGAGATTCAGTACTAACTAGACTGCTTTAACAGTTAACTATAGACCCAGATGAAAGGAATTAGGCGATAATGTCTCTTATGTTGCACAGAAAGCACTTAAAGTTTAGCTTTCTCCATGTAAACCCAGCGAAGTGCTGAAATCGGATGCATCTGTACCATGTCCACACGTGACCTTTCAGCCCTGAGGTGGGGAATTATTTTCATATAAAAGACATATCACTTTTTGATTGTAACAGGGAGTAAATCAAGTGCACTCAAGCATTATATACAGGGAACTATAAGAATAGGTCACTTAGTTTTGGTTGAAGGTGGTCATCATGAATATTTATTTTTAAGCAATACTAAAGGCCAAATGAGAATATTGCAAAATGTGTCACTGTGGTGTCTTTACATAATCCTTATCAATTTTGAACCTCAAAATGTTTTTAAAAAAAACTGCGTAAAGTAATTTATCTTACATTAGTTAACAACACTTGTGAGACCAGTCCTGCCATTATTAAGTAAATTTACTTTAAAAAAAAAAAAAACAATCTACATTTTACTGTTTTACATTTTACTGAACAAGTCAAGGGAGAACTAAAAGGCTGTGATTAGTGATGTGTTCAAGATACAAACAGAAAAGAAAGGAGAGGGGATTGATGTTTATAAATCATATTTATGGACACGTGAGCTTTATTTTACCGCAGAGGTCACTCTTATTAATCCGAAAATGGGTCTATGAGATCTAAAATATCTAGACAAGGAATACACAAGGCTGCTTGACATCAAAACGTGCCCTTCATCAGTAATGATACCAGTTTATTAACACGAGTCATGAGTTTCTGAGGTTTTCCTTAAAAAGAGTTCAAATCTGCCACTTTACTGGACTATCTAAATCTGCACGGCATCACTATGGCACATTAATTTGAGATGTTTCTGTGACTGTAGAGCCTGGACGGTTTTGTAGCGTGTTGGAACCAAAGGAGACGATAAGAAGTATTCTGATAATTAAAATATGTAAATTATATTTTATTATGGACCTTCCCTTTAAAATTGCTGTTATTTTAGCCACTGAGTAGTGTGTCTTGAAAGAACAGTCTCATCTTGTCCAACCAAAAGGAATAAACTCATACCAAAATCCTTCAAATAGTACGAATGCCAGCCTTTCCTCGTGTGTGATAGCAGTGCAACTTCAACAGCGTGATAAATAATCATTTTCCTGATGGGGTACGGCATGATGGAGGAAAGAAGAAGGTCTCCATACTGTATCCCTCATGCAAAACAATAAAAGAAGTGCAGAGGAGAGGTGAAGAAATGGGTGCAGGGTACTTTTAGGGGAATTCATTTTCACAGTTCAGATCCAGCGTCATAAATAAATAAGCTTCCCGTACAATAGCATAGATCAAAGTGTGAATGAGTGCATACATGCATACATGTATGTCGAGTGAGCCATGGGTGAATTTAATGTTGGAATGTATATCTGTGTATGGAGTGACTATATGAGGCCAGCGTGTTTTGAAATGAAGTTTGTTCTGTAGGTAGGGCAGGCAGGGCGGTGAGGGCGAACACTGAAGTTGGCAGGTGAACTGCAGGACTGCAGCTTAGAAGCGGATGAAGGTTGCGTCGATCTGGCGTACACTGGGCAGAGCCAGCATGATCTTTCGCCGGTACTGCGGGTCCTTCTGTAGAGGGTTTCTTTCGAGATAGACCGTCTCCAGAGACTTGGCATTCTTCAACTCATCGAGATCTGACCAGTTATCTATCTGATTATCGTTCATCTGGGAAGAGATAGAAAAAATGTCGCAGTGTTTAAAAAGTTGTTACATCTCTCTACATTTTTTCTGTTATATTTATATAGTTATTTTTTAATGATATTTCTAACACCAAAATTACAATTCTACTTGCTTATGTTCATCTTCTTTTGTTATTATTTGATACACGCTTTAGTTTTAGTTTGTTTCCCATGCCAATAAAGCTTCTCTGATTTGAATTGAAAAACAACACAGCTGATACGATACTTGTGACATACATTATGGAAGATGTGGAGACCATTCAAACAGTAATTGTTGTTTACTTGGTCAATAAGAAAACAATCAAGAGATCAGTAATAATTCTACATAATAATAAACATAATACCGAACTTTAAGTCACTGAGCATTCATTAGGAGTATATAATCATTTCATTAAATGGTTTATGACACACTATAATGTAGTTGTTTGCAGTAATGTAGTCCTTTTCTTTTCCATTTCTTGACTGTTGTTATGACCTGTGCCTCTGGAGTCTTTGCTGATGCACTATGGGCTTTCAAAAAGGCAGAAAATTGTAATTTCTGCCAAAACAGGGCTCCAGAGCGCTGTGTAAACAGCAACAGAGTTCATAAATAGGACTGTCAACAGGAAACTGGATTTCTTTTTAAAATCAGCACTCTCACTTAGACCTGTTCTTCATGACATGATTGTTTAGATATCAAATTACATTTATTTTTGACTATTTAGTATTTCATTCATCAACCAATAAGATATCCTTAATTAGTCATATGTCACTGCAGGACAAGCACAGGCATAATTAATAATTTAATAATGGTTGGACCAGATCCAGAGCTCTGTTATTGTGCATGCTGGCTTTTGGCTCACTGAGACGTGCTTTTCCTGCTACGTCAAAGCTAAGTCAAAACATCGGATATGAAAAGATGCATTATTTCAGCTCTAGGTGGTCTGTAACAAAACATTTAATAAAATACCATGATATTATTCATATTCTGATTTAACATCACAAATGATCCGTACCCAGAACTCCTGCAGGTCTGTCAGATGGCTGATGTTTTCAATTTTCTTTATTCGATTGGCTGCGATGTCCAGCGTTGTGAGCTTTTTCTGTGAGAGAAAAATAAAGTGTTTGAATGCATAGCAAAAACTTTGTTGTTGTCGTCTGAACAGTTTGGCATTCAGTTCTTTCAGAAATAACTCACATTGTTTTCCAATCCCTCGATGACCTCAATGCCATTGTGGCTCAGGTAGAGCTCTCTCAGGCTGAGAAGGTTCTGTAGACCCTCAATTTTAGTAATCCGGTTACTCTGCAAATAAATGTTCACAATGTTATCGACCTGCCGTTTCAAGAATACACACTAATACTCATGCAGATCTTGAAGAGAATGTGTGTGAGGCTACCTGAATGCTTAAAACAGTCAGGTTGTGTAAACCTTCCAGATTCTGAAGCTTTGTTATTTTATTGGTGCCAAGAAACAAACTTTGCAAAGAAGAAAGTGTATCCAGGTTCTCTATGACCTAGGAAGAAACCAAAAGACATGAGCATGACAGGATGATTTCACCAATGTTCCATTCATTTTGACAAACCGTGTTTCTATATTTTTAATTGTCTAAGTCATACCCGGATGCGATTGGAGCCCAGCTCCAGCATCTCCACGCCCGTCAAGTGCTCCAGGTTGGCAATGCTGCTAATTTTGTTGTGAAGCAGAAAAAGTTTCTTCACTTGAGTCAACTGCTCCAAGCCCTCCACCCTCCTCAGAATGTTGAAGGACACGTCGAGCTGCCTGTGGACCAGTCAAAGAAACCAACAATCACTTGATAGTCGTGTACGGAAGTTGGATTTATTGATAATAATGAGAGACAAAGCCCAGGGTTTTCTTCAGACTTACTCCAGCTCTGTGAGGTGGTGCAGGTTCTCCAGTTTGCGGATCTGATTGTCGTAGAGATCAAGTTCCCGCAGTGAGGTCAAGCTGTCAAGGTTTTCTATCTTTTTAATGAGATTCTGTCGTAAGGAGAGTGTCTGTAGAGAGAGATGAAAACAAAATGAACAGATATCGTCAAAAGCTGTATTTTAATACTGACCATAAATCCTTCACATTTCAGATATGGTTATCTAAAAAAATATATAACAAATTGTGTTTACTTTTCTTGTAAAAGTTTAAAAGGAATGACCCCAGATTGAGCATAACAGGCTGCTACTACTGGTAACTTACTTTAGCCTTCTGTAGCACCTCCAATCCTTCAATTTTTCCAATACGACAATGAACAAGATCAACATCCTAGAAAGAAAAACAGGCAGCTTAGGATGACATACTGTCTACAAGTAACAGAAATCGTCATTAGGCTTTATTGTGTCATGTACACACAAGTGCCCAGCCCACACATTGACTTAATACACACCAGACAACACTGAAGAATATATATATATTTTTTTAAAGATTATTTTTTTGACAGGGAATGACATGCTGGAAAGAGCCACAGGTCGGATTCGAACCCTGGGCTTCCACAGCGAGGACTCAGCCTTCACACGAAGAACTTGACATTAATTTTTTAAACAAATAAAGAACTTTGTGTCACCTTCCACTCCAAAATCTACCACATAAAAGTTAAGAAAGCAGTGATTAAACACGAATAAATGCTAAAAAAGCATTAAAAATTTTGTGACAGTAGCCAAAGACAAACAGAGGTTAAGTTTCTAGGCCGTCCTCTAACCTCTTCCTCTGGGTCCAAGGTTATGGTGTCCATGTCAACAGGAGACTCTTCTTTACCTTTAATGAAAGCGAGAGTAAATCAGATACGACCATGACACAGAGGTTGAGGAATTATAACACGATTTTAAAAAAATGCCTCCAGGTTGTCGTGCAGACAGACGAATTGCTCTGTGTCACACTGCTGATTAATTAATTCATGTTGAATCGATGATGATGATTTACTTGTGCTTGTGGGCTGATTGGGGTCCACGTCGCCATTGATACTCCTCCTCCTGGTCTCATCATCACCAGACTCCTCAGACTCACCCCTTCGGTCCACTGCAGTCAGCAGCAGACAAAAGAGAGAAGAAGAAGAAGAAGAAGAGGAGATGCTTAATTTCACCATGAGGCTGCAGAGTTGTTGTCAGTGGCACATTTAGCTGATGCACGTGTAATATGATGCGACGGGACTACAGCAGGCCCAGCTCCACCTTCATGTTCATGTTCATGAGGAGTCAGGGTGGATGTCATGTGGAGCATCCTGCACACGACTGTGAACTGTGACACTACACTACACACACCGCAGCTTTCAACACCGTTGTTGTATTTCTCATCTTACCAGGTGGCAGCCAGCTCATGAGCTAAGGTTAGCTTTCTGACATTAACACACAGGCTAACGCTGCCTAGCTCATTGGAGCACAGCAGGCGCGTTTACGAGCTACATTTGGTGTCGCGTTATACGGGCACATCATTTATATTGAACATAAAACCCAGTGTCAGTCCTTTAGGCGGCTAGAGAGGCTGAAACGAGCTGTGGCTGAGCGGGGCAGCATGAGTTGACTGAATAAGGTCAGCTAACGAGGATTGTTGTTAGCCTGTTAGCACAGATGAAGGTCTGGTCAGGAGGACAAACAAACCGGATGTGCTCATGGAAAAAACAAAACAGACACGTTTCTCTGGGTTAACGCCAGTTCTCCCAGCTAATACAATCCCAGCTCGGCTTCGTCTTCACACATTTACTCACCTTCCATTTCTTGGAGCTCTCCAACAGACCGGGAAGCCATGTTTCCTGTAAACAGTCCTGACAACCGCTCAGCCAATCCGCTGCAGGCTCGTTGCTGCGCGCGGACACCAGGGGGCGCTGCAGCCTCGCGCTAAAAGCTTGTACACATTGTGTATTTAACCCTAAAACACCAACGTTCAAATTAGTAACACCATCACTAACCAGTAATTGTAGTACTCTAGTACTTTAATTTCCCAATATACAATATCACATAAAATGTAAAAAGGCAGCAAAATTCTTGAAAAATCAGGTAATTTCCTAATAAAAAATAATAATAGTACTGGGCACAGTCTTTCTGCATCAACTTGTAGATAGACAAAAAATGCCACTCACTATCACTAATGTTGGGTGAAAATCATGCCTTTTTGAAAAAAAAAAAAAACAGATGGGAGGAGGGAAACAAACATACCATTAATGACATCAGTGAGCAGCCTGAAGCTACCCAAGGACCCATGCAACTCAGACAACACAATGAAAATTACATGACAAGAATTGTGTGGGTGAAAGTCACCCTAGTGTTCTAGGGTTAATGTACCATTCAGGGGTGAAGGAAGTATTTAGATCATTTACTTTATTAAAAGTACTACTACTACACTATAACAATGCTCTGTTACAAGTATAGGCACCCAGCTCGAACACTGTTCTGCTTGTTACCTCCTGGCAGCTTTTACTACCAGGCCATCAGATTTATTAAAGGCCCAGTGTGTAACATTTAAGGATATCTATTGACAGAAATTAAATATCATATTTATAACTATGTTTTCATGAATGAAGCTTTTATATCTACACATTCCTCTTCTACGCAGTCCGCCCTTTTGAACCACTTTGTTTCTACAGAAGCCCAGAATTAACAAATCAAACACTGGCTCTTCACTGGACCTTTCACTTTTTACTTTTTAAGTTTTGGCCACGTACTTCTTGAACCAGAGAGGGAGAGAAATCAAACTTCACCACTAGATGCCACTAAATTCTACATACTGGACCTTTAATAGGATTGCTGTCTGTAACCATGACTGTTGCTACAGTGCTAGGACTTGATTTTTTTTGTGTGTAATTCTTTTATAAAACACCTGTCACTTCACTCTGTCTGCAGAAATGTAGACAACCAGGACTGCTGCCATACTACCATGACTGATACTCACACTGCACAGTACCCCTGTATGCACTTGTCACTTTACTCTTACTCTTAATATTTTAAACAGTGTAGTACATCCTACTTATATAGTATGTTCATATCTATTCATACAGTGATACCTCTCCAATACTGTTATATACTTGACACAACCTTTTCACATTATATTTTTTTATCTTCTTCATCTAGTGCTGTCACCACAGCTAGTGCTGTTAATGCTGAGCTGACCAATTCTTCTCATCCAACACATTTTATTGTACTGCTGACACTGTGTTAACTTAAAACTGAAATCTGAAACTGAAAACTGTGTATACAGCAAAGTATTACAAGTACTGAAAGTAAAAGTACTCAGTGCAGAAAAAGACCCCTGTGACTGATATATACTATATATTTTTATTTTATTTAATTATCTGTTTTATTTATTAATTTATTTTTATTAAGGTTTTCTGCAATATACAGACATACATACATAACATATAACATCATACATAACATTATCGAACTATATTCTGCAAGGGTCCATTCTGCATTATGAGTAATTTCACTTTTGTATATTGAACTGATTAAAATCCCTCATCACCACCATCCACCATCTATATTGTATAGTATTTTCTAGGTAAAACTCAAGGTTAGTAGACTTTTTCACATTTTTAGTACTTAATTGGACCACCGACCACTGAACTTTCCAACACAAACACCCGGGAAAGACACAGAGAACCAGTTTGGCTTCCTGATGTAGGTTATTCAGTGTCACAGCCGACTATGATTACAAGAGCTCTATCAGAAAGACATGTACATTTAAGAAATCTAAAAAAGAAAACAAACATAAGAAACACATAATTTAAAGAGAGCAAGAATACAAACTTGGGAAAACATAGTCTACAAAAGTGTGGTACATGCAGTGGTATTAGTATATATAACTGTGAAGCAAGCCAGGACGCATAAAAAAGCTGGACTCTTAAAATCCCCTCTCTCTGTGAAGCTTGCTGCACTCACTGCAGATTGTTTATACAGTCATCTGTCTTGCTTACTTCCCTTTTTAAGAATATGCCTACAAAAGGCTGAGCATAGCATAACATTACATAGCTATGCATAGCGTAGTATGTAACATTTTACACACACATATGCAACAGAGAGATACTAACTCAAAGTATCTAATCATTACTAGGTCATGTGTTTCTGATAAATATAAACTCTTTGCATGAAGCATCAGATATGATTAAAAAAAAGGGACATACATGGTGTACTGTTATATTTGGATAAGCAGACTTAGAGAGAAAGATCAACAAAATGTTCCTCATTATCAGACTTTTAAAAACAGACTGTGTCAGTCAGGATAACGATGAGAGAAAGCTTGAAAGTTCTACTTTCTCACCAATGAACAATGATTGACACCATGCAGGATCATGCTCAAAGCATGAAAGCTGCATGTCACAGAATCATTGACAAGACGAGTTAAATTTAAATTTTAAATATTAAATATTAACAGTTGTATGGGAGTAGATAGAACGACTAATGTATTGATCAATTTAAAAAATCGATTTATAAAGGATGATAATTGATGATGGTACAGAGACTTCAAACATACCATAAAATTCTTTGATATCTGTATTTATTCCTGAGGAAATACTAAACAGGTAAAGTCAGATGAGCAACAACTGAGATACGGAGTGCAGGGGCCCATTCCACAGTGTGTTTCCCAGAAACTCTGATTTTATGTGAAGATCTACTTCAACTAACCACAGGATTTTTTGTTCCCCCTGAATGTGGTTCCCCGACAACTCTGATGAGTCATGACTGTGAACCCATTGAGGTGATATACTGTAACTGGGCCAAGTGACTACAATTCCTTTCCAGCACAAACAAATCAAACAACAAAGCTTTAGAAAACAACCTTTTCCTGCTATACAATGGAGCCTGTATAAAGAGATATGATCTGAGCTATTCACCAAAATAAAACAAAATCATACCAAGTATCCAGTGAACTCTTAGACTGAAACTAAATTTTAAATCTCCTTGAGAAAAATGACACACATTGTTGTGTCAGATAAACGTATGGGCGACTTTAAACTTTGAAAGTCAGCTAAAGTAACAAAATGGAAATACTAAAGTACAATATGTACAAGTAAGTCATTTAATCACAGTTTTTATAACTATTTAAGCAATTTTAATGCAAAGATGCCAAACATTTATTGGCTTCAACTTCAAATGTGAGATTTTCCCTTTTATTTTTCCTTTTGACTGCAATGTTTCGACTGTTGATGCTCCTACACAAGCTTTGTATATCTATTTCAATATCTATTTATATGTTCTTTGCACTAGATGCTCAATTACATTTTGTTGTCTCAGTACTTGTACTTTGTGCAATGAACATAAAGTTGAATCTAATCTAATCAGATTTAATATTTAATCATTTTAACTGATTTTTAAAAAATAACTTTAATAGATTTTGGTAGGACAAAACGTCCACTGTGAAGGTGTCTCTTGGTGGCCATGAGACCTTATGATGGTCATTTCTCAATACTTGAGGAATTTTCTTTTTTTTACAAACCAAATAATCAAATTTATTCATCTCAAAATAAATCACTCATATTGGAACTTTTCTCACATTTTGACATGAAACAGTAGCGTAGACACAGGTGTTTCCAATGATACTAATTAGGGATCTGTTCCATTCAGGTCAAACACAGTGTATGGGGGATGCTGCTGTGCCGTGCATGTTGGCTCATTGGAAAAGCTCTGATGCAATAAATGTAAGCTTAATTAGGATAATTGCTAACACCTGTGTTTGCCTACCATTTCATGTCATTGATTGCAGCTCCACCTGAACTAACTAGGTTTAAAAAATAAAAATAATAAAAATTAATTATCTGATGCCACATGTTAACAAGTTTTAGTGTACAGCAGAGTTTTGTTTACATGATGTTGTTAGTGTGATACTTCCCTGAACATGATCATTGCCCCCCTCTCTTCCTCCCCTCACCTGTTGCCATGGTAACCTACTATCCGGTTGGCTAGGAAACGGGTTTTTCAAGCCGGGTTTGACCTGTTAGTGAAACTATCTGTACTGTCTGTCCATTGTGTGTGTGTGTGTGTGTGTGTGTGTGTGTGTGTGTGTGTGTGTGTGTGTGTGTGTGTGTGTATGTGTGTGTGTCTACATGTCTGATAAACACAAGTTGTCGGAGAACCGCCCATCCAGAGTATTTAAGCCAATCAGAAAACAAAGCATACTGAAACTGAAGGAAGATGCACAGCGAGCGGAGGAAAGTTGGTGTGTTTAAATGGTGACAGGGGTACGTTAGGCTTTGTCAACGCTTCTCAGCTGGATGTGTTATTAGTAGCTCCAGCACTGGTTACGCTTAAATGGCTTAAAACAATCCCTGCTATTTATAACACTCCGGTTCCGAGTTTTGACGATCGCTTGCCTTGATTGAAGTCGACAACAAGAAAACGTGAGAAATGCATTGTCTCGGCATTCTTGTCATGTTGTGGGACCTGTCTCTGGCTTTCACTGCTCCAGTGGGTAAGAAGCTTGCCTCTTTTTGCATTGCTTTGCTAGTAACCGAGAAATACAGAGAAGAAACTGGATAACACTGGCTCATGTACGCGTTAGCGACTGCACATTGATGTTCAGTAATGCAGTTTATTAAGATCCGTGCTGCTAGTTTTTATACTTTACGTTTCTACCAGGTAATTGCACAACTGACTTACAAAAGTATCGTGCAGCCACGCCTGCTGGATGTCAAAAGCCTGCAACTGAGTAAACCCTGCCTATGTGACATTTAGTGTGACAGATAATGTGTTCATCTGTGCTATCCTCCCATCCTATTTGGCAACAGATTGACACGACTCAACATAACAGAAACAGTAATAATTAGTCCTTCTGTGACAGTGTCAACAAAAACTGGAAATAAAAAAATAAAATAAAAACATATCTTGTGTCTTGTACCAATAAAACTGGTCACACAGTGTAGGTTCCTTTTTATTCTGCTTTAAAATGCAATGACTAGTTACTTTACAGATTTAAAAAAAAAAATCACCATGACCAGTGCACACTTAAAGGGACCATACCTTTTGAATAGATGCTTTTACTTTTGGTTTAACAGCTATAATTTATTCAGATTTTTAAACATTGCGGCAGAGCTGTTTCAAGATTTGAGTATTTTCTGTTTCATTCTAGATTATTTTGCATCTCCTGTTACATGAAAACATTCCTACAGGAATGTTTGAGTCTCCTTTTATACATGTTAAGGCATGTGTTTTGGTCTGTCTCCCTTTTAGACACCATAATAGTGCAGGTCCAGCAGTGGGGAGTGGTGGGTGCTCAGAGGGTCGTGGACCAGGTCCTCCTCAATGGAGTTTCTCTGACCGATGCAAGCCAGGAAGTTGACAACATTGTGCAAGCAATATCAGCTGACGCACTCCTTCCAACTCTTATCAGTGTGAACCAGAGTTTACTTCCCAGTAAGAAAATCACCATTTTCTTGGAATGATTGTAATGTGAAAGTTGACAAGTTGTTTGTTAATAGACTTTATCTTACTCCCAAGAAAACCACACTGTTCTTCGTTCACGTGAATGCATCCTGGAGGGGTCTCAGCTGCACTGGACCGACCGTGTGTTCTGTGATGGGGAGGTTTATCTGACTCTAGACCACAGCGATATGTGGACAGCCCACGTACCACAGGCACTGGCCATCAAAGCCCTGTGGGACCAAGAAGTGCAACGCACAAAGACTGAGAGGATCCGCCTGGAGGAGGGATGTGTCAAACTTATGAGAGAATTGAGATTGTCTGAGGTGCAGTCAGGTATATATTCTTTCTTGCTTTTGATAATATTTCGAACATCATCAAGCTTTAACAGTAACTATAATAGTAGCAAACGCGATGAATCATTAATCATATCAATAAGAATTATTTACAGCAATTCCCTCCCTCATGGCATTTTGATTTTAGCCCTAACTTGATGTTCTTACGTGCTGTACTGACTTGTCTGCATTCGTCATGAGTGATTAGGAGTTTTATTGTAAGGCAGGACACATTCTAGCTTGTTCATTCACACTAGTGATAACAGATAAAATTAATCGCATTATTAGAGCATCTGTTCTGGGTATCTTTACCTTTTCTAGTTGTTTAGATTATTTTTAGGGTTAAAAATCAGGGTGCAGGAGCTTGAATACTGCTGGTGGTTGTGGATTGTAGCGGCAGCTGATGGCATTTCAGAGTCATATGATACAATGGGTGCTAAAAATGAAAGGGTTATATGAAAGTAAGACCCCACTTTGTTCTTGTGATTTCAACAGTCCACCTCTACATTCAGTACCCATAAATCTGATGGTGATTTCAGTTTTGTTTACGTGCAGTTGAGTTACAATTTTTGAATTCTTTTCATAGCTCAAGGCATTCCTTTGCCTCAGTTTCTGATTCCTGTCATGGCACTTGTGGCATTCATCGGACTAGTCTTGATCAGCCTTGTCCTCTCCAAAGGCTATGGTGAGTAAATAAGATTTTAACTTTCTGTTTGGATAACAATAAAAGAAGCTTTACAGCCATTTATCACCGCATAGTTAAAAACAGCCTTCATGAAGCAGTAAAATGATTTATTCCCGTGGATGGAATGCAATCTTGTGTTGAATATCGTCAGAAAACAGCATGAACTTTGTAATCTTTACGTCTGCTTTAGTTTAATATCTCATTCACCCTGATGAAATGCAGCAGAACTTGGGTATTTTTTTCAAATGTGTCCTGTCACATGACTTTTGGTATGGAGTCTCATACTCATGGGGAAATCTAAAGCGTAGTCATGTGTTTTGTCTTTCTCACACTCTCTGCCTAGGTTTGAGGCACCCTGGAGGTAAGACAACAACAATCTCTATGTTTTCTCTCAGGTCACTGTAGACTGTAGGCTTCTCAGTTAATAGTCATGGGGAAAGCTTGCTAGAGAGTTAAATATTAAATGAACTTAACGAACTCCTCATTCCTTTTCTTCGTGCTTTTTAATTTTCATGTGTGTTTTGTTCATCCTGAGTCACATTTGCAATACAATATGTACAGTATGGCCTTGCTTTTATTACTCTATGACTACATTTGCCAGGTCAGATGACAGAGATGACAGTCTCTCAAATATAACTGAGTCCACATACACAGTTTTATTGTTAATGATATGCAATAATCCTAAACAGTGACTGCACAGTTCATTGTGGCTTATTTCTTCCTTGTGTTTTTTGATTGCCTTGCAGGTGTTATTGGCTCTGTCATACATTACCCAAAGGATATGACTGATATGCCCCAAGAAATAAAGGGCAATGGTTACCGTACCTTGTAATGCTAAGGTCCAGCTGATCAGGTTCACATTTGAGCTTACACTTTCTATTGCTGCATGTCCTCTTGCTGATTTAACACTTTTCCTTCT
Source organism: Larimichthys crocea (assembly GCF_000972845.2). Lineage (NCBI taxonomy): Eukaryota > Metazoa > Chordata > Actinopteri > Sciaenidae > Larimichthys > Larimichthys crocea. Next base: position 13,820,017 of record NC_040012.1, read on the forward strand.
GTGTATGGATAGTGTTGCTCCATGAATGTAACCAAAGAAGCTTTGCTACAGAACCAACAGCCTGTATGAAACGCATGTGGTCTGTATTTCAAACCACATAATTTTATGCACTTTAATGCATGTGTGTCACACTGTACACTGGTGTTTTTATTGCATATGATTTTAAAACTTAAAAGAGTATATACACAGAGTACAATAAATGATATGTTCACTGGCTGCAGGAATAAGCTTCTTTTTGCACAAATCCTAACGGTAAGAGCAGACTTTGATTTATGGACTAAGATATTCGAATAAACAATTTCTGTGGAAATATATGAATGTTCAATTTCAGGCATATTTAATACAATGCACAATGTTACAAACTGTCTTACAGTCCGTAGATAAAGCTCTGCTGAAACACGTGTTTTGTTTTGCCACTGTTTGACCGATTCCAGTAAAACTCTGCTAAACACTGGATGGACAAAGTGTGTTAAGTTATCCAAAGAGTCAGATAGCACCGTGTTGTTTTTGGTTAAATCATATTATATATTTCTGTAAATTTTTGTGAAAGTCTGTTTTCCTGGATCATTTGTAAATATTCAAATAAAGATACTTTTATTGTACATTTAATTTATTTTGTCAGATTTTTTTTTTTTTTTGAATTAAAAAATAAAATAATCAATTGATACTTTTGTTGGTCATCCTCTAAGGAATATCCAAAATGAAGCACTTGATATAAACAGTTTGACTTTTTACATTCACTGTTGTACTCTGCCTTAACAACTATTGATGAGACAGCTTATATTCAACAGAAAGAGTAGGACATTTGTGCCATGTTAATGATTATAGAGTTTTCAAAATGGCATGTTGGTGTGATGGTTTAGAAGTTTGAACATGTGCAGCTCATTTCCATAATAATAGGAAAATATGGTAATTCTCTTGCTTTTTAACACCAGCACAAAGAGCTGTATCAGCTGCAGTCTCAGATTATCCTTCTGCTTTCTTAAAACACATCATGACACACACACATTAAGGTCCAGATGTGATGTTTTAAACTGATCAGAGTGGCCCTGTGTGAAGCCAAAATCTCATTTGTCTTTTTGTGGTGCTCAAAAGATAACTGTTGTTTGTTCAGATGTCAGTTCATGTCACTGTATGTATATATTAGAGTGTACTGAATAAAAATCTCCAAAACAACTCTAGTTGTATCTTTTTGGGCTATGATGATGTTGGAGCACACTTTCATTTAATTAGCTTTAGGTAAGATTTTCATCTACTGAACCTGTGTGATTCATGTAATCTTTATTCAGAATATTATTCAGACTTCTATTGACTTTCTAGGTTTTTGTTGTTAGTGTTGTACGCTGCCTCATAAAATGCTGATGAGATGGCTTTTATCGATCAAGAAAAGAGTAGGACATGTGCACCTCATTAGTGATTATAGAGCACCTTCAGTCAGAGACTGCTGGCACGAAGATGCTCCACAGAGAGACACAAGAAGTCTTTCTTACCTGTGAGGATCAGTCTCTACAACTCCTCCCTCAAAATATCAGACGAGTTATCGAACTTACTTGTGCAATATATAAGTGCAATCTTCCACACTGCACTTTAAACAATCAGTCTATTCTTTGTAGAGTCTCTCAAAGACTAAATTCTTTATAAGGTTTTAGATTTACATATTGTATAGTTCACTGTTACTTGGCTTTTATGTTACTGTTACTGGTTTTATTTAACTGTTATTTATACCTGTGTATATAGTGTTAAAATGGATATCTTATAAGTGTATAGTGTTAAAGTTTTTTTTCTTTTTCTTGGGATTTTACTATCCAACCTCTATAGTGTTCATTACTACTATCTAACTTACTGTTTGGGAGCTGCTGTAACGAACACAATTTTCCTGTGGGGGATTAATAAAGTATTTCTGATTCTGATTTGAAAATGGCAGACTCTCAAGTTTGTATAATGATTTAGGAGTTTATACATTTTCAGCTGATTTCCATAATGACTGCTCCAAAAGAAAAAAGGGGAAACACGATCATTCCCTCAGTGGGATACTCACTGTTTTGGGTATTTTACGTTTCACACAGGGGTAGTACCACCTCTTGACCAGTAGATGGCAGTAAAAATTTGATGGGAAGAGAACGTCGATCTCGCCGGAAGTTCTCTCCACCAATCACATGAACGCATTCGTAAACGTTGCCATAGCGACGCCAGGGAGATAACCGCAGCTCCTTGAACGAACCAATCACAGGGGCGCTTCAGGCATTTAAACCGTGTGGCGTCTACGTCACGAAATTCAAAAAGAGAGAGAGAGAAACGGCCAGTGGTGCTACAGAGTGATACACGGTTTTCTTGACGAGGTGAGATTATTTAAAGTGCTACATTTATAATTCAGTTCAATTAGTCATTTAATGAAACTGCTAACGTGGCGGCTAATGCTACTGAAGTGAATCGCTTGTTTTTGGTCAATGATGGCTTGCGCGTGACTAGGTTTAGGTAATAGCTGTACCTACACACAATAATGTGTGGTTGCTAAAATAGTTCGAGCTCATGTTAAACGAAACCTTGTTTAATTTTAATCTAACTTAAGTTTTCTTGCTCACAGCAGCATGAATAATATTATGATCATATTATCATGATAATATTAGCCACTTAAACTTCACTTTTTGTGTGCAGATCGTGTGAAAACCTGGACAAAATGGCGCAGTTCGGGTTTGAGAACGACGTCCACAGTATCTTGAAGCTGGACATGCCCATCACAAACGCTCCCATGGCGAGGTGGCAGAGAAAGGCCAGTTCATCAAACACCTCGTCCGTGAGCGGCCTGTCGCCTGGCAAGTCTGCCAATGTGTCGCTGAGCTCGTCAAAAACGCCGAGCAAAACACCAGGTACCCTTTTTTGTGTTTATGCAACTTTACGACTTAAAGAAGTGCAGTGGTGTGTCCAAATGTTAACCAGTGTGGCATATTTTCCTTTTTTTTTTTTTTTTTTCTCCTCATAGGCAAAAATAAAAAACAAACTCCCTCTAAGACAGGGGCCGACCGCTTCATTCCCACCAGAAACAGCAAACAAATGGATGTGGCAAATTTCCTGCTCACAAAGGAGAATGAGCCTGTGGACACAAACAACGCAGCAGGAACATCTGTAAGTTATACTGATACCTACAAGCCTTTATAAAATGAAGGCATTTATTGACTTACACTGACATCTGTGCCTCTTTGTTTTTTTTTGAAGGAAAACCAAAAAGCCTGGTCTTTGTCACTAAATGGATACAACATAGAAGATGCCAAGATCCTGCACCTTGGAGGGAAGCCACTGAATGCCCCAGAAGGTAAGAACAATTATGTGCCGACCTGGTAAGGTGCAATAATATCACATGTATGGATTATTTATTATATTTTTGTCTAATTTACAGGCTACCAGAACAACTTGAAAGTCCTCTACAGTCAGGCAACAACTCCTGCCTCTGTCAAAAAGACAAGATACATTTCCTCAGCTCCCGACAGAATCTTGGATGCTCCTGAGATTCGAAATGATTTTTGTATGTTTGGCATTTCAGAGTTTTGTTTTTTCCCCTAACTTCTACACACAACTTCAGTGCACATTTTATCTTAGTCTTTATACCTACATGTATATTGCTCTTTATTAAGCAAACATTCATTGTGTGTTTGTTTTTATTTTTTTTTTCTTCCCCCTCCACAGATTTGAATCTTCTTGACTGGAGCAGTCGAAATGTTCTTGCTGTAGCGCTTCATAACAGTGTTTACTTGTGGGATGCCACTCAAGGAGACGTTACTCTCCTCATGAAGTTGGAGCGTGAGGAGGACTACATCTGCTCAGTGTCCTGGACCAAAGAGGGGAGCTACCTTGCTATCGGCACTCGTGACTGCAAAGTTCAGGTCAGTGACTGAACACAGCACTGTGGTTCATAAAGACACATGGCACTCAAAAAATTATCTCATATTGGTACTTGTGTTTGTTTTTAGTTGTGGGATGTTGAAAACCAGAAGCGTCTGCGCAGCATGGCCAGCCATACAGCCAGGGTTGGTAGCCTGAGCTGGAATGACCATGTCCTGTCCAGGTACAGTTACTTCTCCTGATACAAATTTACACTCACAATGATGTGTTTGTTTTTTTACTTAATGTGATGTTTCACTCCCTCTTAGTGGCTCACGATCAGGGCACATCCACCATCATGATGTGAGGGTGGCAGAACATCACATTGCCACACTCACTGGTCACTCGCAGGAGGTGTGCGGGCTAAAGTGGTCTCCCGATGGGCGATACCTGGCCAGTGGAGGCAATGACAACTTGGTGTGTGTATGGCCCCGTGTGCAGGAGGGCAGCGTCAGCAACAACAGCCAGGCGGTCCGCTGCTGGAGTGAACATCAAGGAGCTGTCAAGGTGAGCAGATTCATACTTTAACTAGCAAACAGAACTTGAACATTTTTCTTGGTGAAACATTTTCAGAACTGGAATAAAATGCAACTAAAGTTTCAACTCACTGTTGTTGCTATTCTAGGCTTTGGCCTGGTGTCCATGGCAGCCAAATATCCTGGCATCTGGAGGTGGTACCAGTGACCGTCACATCCGCATCTGGAATGTAAACAGTGGCTCCTGCATCAGCTCCCTTGACACTCAGTCCCAGGTAACTACACACTTTTGGACCCTTGAGTTTGAATGCACATTTTTATGATATAGCTTTATTTTTTCTTAAATGACACACTTTGCTTTTCAGATCTCATCAATGGTGTTTGCACCCAACTACAAGGAGCTGGTCTCTGCCCATGGCTATGTCCACAACAATGTTGTTATCTGGAAGTACCCCTCTCTCACCAGGGTTGCAGAGCTCAATGGTAAGTCACATTTTGACTCGATGGTCTCTGTACTTCACATGTAATTTGCTTTTTAAATATCTATTCAGTGAACTGGACTTGTTGTACTTCATGCTTTCTGCTGGTCTAAACATCATGATTTTATATTTAGGCCACGAGGACAGAGTTCTCAGTTTGACCATGAGTCCAGACTGCTCTTCCATTGCAACTGTTGCTGGAGACGAGACTATTCGTCTATGGAAGGGCTTCGAAGTGGATCCTCTTAAGAAGGCCAAACAGAAGATGATCAAATCAACTAGCGGTGTCATTCAACAGTCAATCAGATAATCTGTCTTGACTTTTGAGGTTAAAATCTATGCTAAATGAGTTATGTGCAAATGTTTTATTTAATCCACAATAAAGATTTCCACCCAGTGTTTTAGCCTTAAATGGAAACTTACTGCACTGATTGCATGGTCGTGTAATGGGTCGTTAGTCTTAATCATTATACTGGTCTAATGTGGTAAAGTACAAGTGTTGAATGTTGGCTTTTAAGCTGTATTATATTTTTATTTTAAAGAAGTGTATTTAAGACCTTCACTTGGCTTTTATTGCATAATCAAGATGCATTGTATACAGTAGACTGGATTACAAATAAATAGTTTGTTTACCGTACGTGTCAGTTCATGGGTTTTAGTTCTGTACATTAGTGCTAAAATAGGAGCAAATCAAAAATGAATTAGTATTGTCAAGTCCAGTCCCTGTGTGATGGTGTTGCCAGTAATAAGTTACAGAAATAAATTAATGCATCATCAGACCAATTCCCACCACAACTTTAGTGTATCATAGTATAGTGTATACTTGACAGATTAACCAAAAGCAACACACAGGGTTAATGTGCTGGATTTTATATAATTTTTATTTCATAGGTGCCTTCATGTCACCCAAATAACAGAAACAAATTTAAAGAACCATAAGTATATCAAATTACAAGAATACAACATTAAAAACAGGTTAAAATAGGACAATGCAATTGAATCAGATGAAAAAGGCTTTTAAACAGGTGGGTTTTAAGTGTAGACTTGAATTGTGAGAGTGAGTTGAGGTTCCTTATGACGAAAACATTAAATATGCTGCTTAATTGTATTGCATGTACATAGTTTGTTTACCTGTCAAGCTCCTTTTTTTAGCTGTACTTTAGTCTGTATATGTACATCCTTTACATCTTTCTCAGCTTATGTCCTCCTCTGTAAGTCGCTTTGGATAAAAGCGTCTGCTAAATGTAATGTCAAGAGCAAAATGTAACCGGAGTCAAAGTCCTCATGTGTACACATACCTGGCAATAAGTGATTCTGATTCTGATACTCGTCCCTATCAGGGACAAGTAGACTGTAAACAGTGAGATTGGGATTGGCGGTGTCTGTTGTAGAAACTTGGTTTTGTCCCCTTAAATGGAATTAATAATTAAAATCACCAACATTAATTTAAATCAACCACTGTCAAAAGACCAAAACTCAATAATCGTGGATATAGGATCACTCATGGTCTGATTGCAACAGCGCAGCAGTACAGATAAATGATAACAATGATAGGCACCCAGGTGTCTTACTGCCTGGAAGCAATTACACACATCTAATTATACTCTCAGATATGAAAGCTTCCCGACGTACCCGCCTGCGAGGGTGGTTCAAACAGCTGTTTGATGGCTGGCATGTACTGTATTATGCAATGAATGCAGACAGTTTGCATTTTATTTAAGATGGAGGAAGGTTCTACCTAATGCAGGGTTTCACTGCAACCTCTCAGACTGTAAAATGTTGGAGACCTGTTTTACAGGAATGACAAGAGGTCATGTAAAGGTGTTTTGCTGGGGGTAAAAGTAAACAGAGGTGTAGGAAATTATTTAAAAAATTGATTAATGGCTTTTTGGTTGAAACATTTGGAAACGGGAAAAGAAATTACAAAACACTACTTCTGTTTAAGTAAGAATCAAGTGAATCCATTGAACATTATGAGGATTAGTTGTAACATAAAACAGATCCTGGAATTATCCTGGCAAATATCAGATCAAGTTTAAAAAGGCTGGCAGTGCTTCCAACCAAGACCATCTCTCCTGTCATCGGTGCATATATTTAATCAACAAATACAGTAAAAACACTGGTAGGTTTATCAATCAGTACATTCTGCAGTGATATTCAGAGCACCAATCTTCATACAGTGTTCATCATAGTTAATAGTTTTCGCAACGCAACTAACAAACACAATGTGACAAGTAGAGATCACTGGAAAAACATAACATGGCATTCATATCCCAACAAGTGTGCACAAGGAAAACTCAGTTTATACCGAAATTATGAAGAGTAGAAGCAGCATATTGAAATCTGTGCCCTTCACATTATGCTTTGAGATATGAACAACATATTCATAGGTAGCTCTAAAGAGCCATCTCGGTTCCAGAATTACCAAGTTAGATTTCTTTTACTTTTCCCATGACGATTTTACCATTGGTGTGGTGGTGTACATTCCCATCCTATAGGTGCTTCCAATTGGCCACCACAGTGAAATGTTCACTGGCTGAGCCGTTCAGTTTTGGTTTGTCCTCTGAGGCAGGGAGCCGCTTACCCTTTATGTAGGCCTCTATGTAAAAGTTGGAGAAGAGGAAGAAGAAAAGGACACAACCCAGCCAAATGAGAGGGATCCAAAGGGGAACCTGGTAGTCACACTTCTCCATGAAGTAGTACTGGCTGATGTGAATGGAGACCAGAATGAACTGTGACTGTAAAATGACAAGGAAAGGACAGATGAAAATCGAATTCCAACCCAGATTCATGGTAACATCAAATGTGCCAGTCATTTCATTATGAATAAATCTTTGAAGGACATACAAGCTGGATGGCAGTCAAGTACTTTTTCCACCACAGGTATTTCTTGAAGCGAGGTCCTGCAGCAGAGAGTCCGTAGTAGAAGTACATAATAACATGGACAGCTGAATTCACCAAGGCATGGAAAGAGCCCATTCCGGCAACTTGAGAGAGGAAAATCACACAGGATTGTTTTGTTAGATATCACAACTAAACAATGTATGTACATATGTTTGTATTAATATTATGTAAACATTACCAGGGGTCAAGGTGATGCCCCACCACCAGCACCAGGGCGTGAAGGAGTGATGGAATACATGGAGAAATGTGATCTGATCTGGTTTCTTCCTCAAGACAAAGAATACCTTAAAAAAAAAGAAAAAAAGACCAAGCTTAATTTAACATGCACAAAAGATAAAAAGAAAAAAGTCAAATTATCAGAAATATTTGGAGAGATAAAAAAAAATAGAACTTACTGTGTCGAGGAGTTCAGTGAATTTTGAAAAGTAAAACCACCAAGTCACATTAACCATCTGGGAGAAAGAAAGTAAGAATAGCGCTGTCAAATATCCAATTTCAGACACTAATATTTATTTTCCAAAGCATTAGAACAGTAGTTAGTGCTCCTCTGCTCTGAAACAAATTTACTGGCTTACTCTTAAAGCCTCCGGGGAATTTGAGGTATCAATAAGGTCACATCTCCACGTATAGGTGGTGCCCCATCCAGACATCAAGAACTAGGTGTGAAAAAACAACACATCAGCAGCTGCTATTTGAACTTCACAAGCTCTCTGGTTTATGAAGAAACATGGTCAGCAAATAAAAGTCATTTTGCCTACCTCATACACCAAGTAGGCGTTCAGTAAAATCATGCTGAGGTTGTAGACAATCATGGCTGTCTTGAGACGGAAGGGCTTGCGGTTTGCCATTAGGCGAGGTCCAGCGTACACTGAGAAGAAGACATAGGCCAACAGGATGGAGGTCATCGGTATTGGGCTCTGCATCAGTGGGAAGTCTCTGATTCGAGCATCTGGCAGAAAACAAAAACACACACTCTTCATTGTCTCAGCACGCCGGTAATGGATGCTTACAGATATCTGAGGCTGATTCTCTTTCCACACAGTATTTTATTATGCCATTACATCATTTATATTTGAACAAAGTTGAGGTGTAAATCTGCAACAGAGATAAAGACACTTACCAGTCCTCAACCGTAGAGAATTGTGGTATTTTATAATGTTTGATACAGCGTCCTGCAGCATGGTGACTGCTTGTGTTTTGTCCTAATAAACGCCTGAAAATTAAGAAGAGACAAAAGAGTGAGAAGCCGAGCTGAAAGTGAGGTTGGTTGGGCAGGTGAGTTACAAAGCTGTGAGCTCATTTGCAGGAAACTCTCATACTGTGACCGTAAAAATGTTGGAGACCTGTTTTACAGGAATGACAAGAGCTCATGTAAAAGTGTTTTGCTGCGGGTAAAAGTAAACAGAGATAAAAAATTGATTAATGGCTTTTTGGGTGAAACATTTGGAAACGGAAAAAAGAAATTACAGAACACTTTATTTCTGTTTAAGTAAGAAACAAGTGAATCTATTGAACATGATGAGGATAGTTGTAACATAAAACAGATCCTGGAATTATCCTAAAATTCTTTTTTGTGGCAAATATCAGATCAGGTTTAAAAAGGCTGGCAGTGCTTCCCACCAAGACCATCTCTCCTGTCATCAGTGCATATATTTAATCAGCAAATACAGCAAAAATAATGGTAGGTTTATCAATCAGTATATACATTCTGCAGTGATATTCAGAATATTCAGAAGCAGGCATCTACAGTGAACTTTTATTATTAAATCCTAACTTCATTAAGAATTAACTTCATGATTAAATAATAGACTGTACAGTGTTGCAAAACTTAATGGATTAATAAGAGTCATGCTAGCGAAACAAATGGTAGTGCAGTGTTCATCATAGTTAATAGTTTTCACAACGCAACTAACAAACACAATGTGACAAGTAGAGATCACTGGCAAAACACAACATGCCATTTCATATCCCAACAAGTGTGCACAAGAAAAACTCAGCTTATACCAAAAAAATACTTGTTTGTTTTAATTTGTTTACTGGTTCTTTTTATTTAAGAATTTTCTGAAAAAAAAAGATAATAAAGCATTTTCTATTATGAACTTTGTCCTAATTCTTTCCCTGGTTTTAACTATTTAATAATAAAAAAGGAAACATCACAAAAAACACTTAAGATCATGAAAATTAATTGAGATTTAGCAATTCAATGATGCATCCACCATATTTATTGAAAAGTATCGATATCGTCGATACTGGCCCATATTTACTTGGTATCGAATTTATACCAAAATATAAATAAATACTCTGCCAATGACTAACAGAGCAAGTCAAACAGGTAAGGCAAAGAACTTGGCCCTTAGAGCCAGCCTAGCCAACTAACTGAGCTCAAAGATATTCGCTCATCAAGAATTTCCAGGGAGTAAAACTACAGAACAAGCAAAAGTAAAACACTTTGAATAGCAAGTCCTCAGCACTCACTCGGTTGTGGGGAAAGCCACTACACAGCCAGGGCAGGCGCACTTCAAATCAGAGGATTGGACAGATTAAAAAAATAAAAAAACACTTGTGAAGGTGATCAGGTGAAAACAGGATACATGCAAAGCTAGTCCGTGGATGGTAGTCTCCAGTGTCTATGATTTTTACTAAGAGTCCAACAAGAGCTGAAAGTCCTACAGGTAACAAATGTAGACAGACTGAGAGAGCAAGCAAGAAGGAGATGAGTAAAAGCGTGAGGCCAACTATGATAAGTATGGGACTGGAATCATTCAACGCAATTTAAACTCCAAGGCACTACAGACCTTGCTAGTTTCAGAACCACACCCTGTTTAAATGCTAAGCCCCACCTTCCTAGCCTCACTTAGCCTGTTTGTGATTGGACTGTCTCATCAGTGTTAGGGAAAGGAAGGATGGGGTTAGAGAGTTACAGGCTCTGATTAAAGAAACCCAGCAGTGACTGGCTGTCAAGTTCTGTGTGTTTTTGTAACCACAACTCTGCCCAAACTTGAAAAAATGCTTGATCAACGATTGAAGGGTGCAAAGGACAACTCAATTCTTCTTATTCTTCCATCACATGCTGTGGTCAGGCCTCTTCTTAAAAAGCCTAATCTTGACCCCTCAGTGTTATCTCATTTTAGACCTGTCTCTAATCTGCCCTTTCTTTCTAAGGTTTTATAAAAAGTTGTTTTTATTCAATTACAGTCCTTTCTTGAGGATAACTCTGTTCTTGAGAAGTTCCAATCTGGGTTTAGGTCTCTTCACAGCACAGAGTCTGCACTGTTAAACGTGCACAATGATATTGCTCTTTCCGTGGATGCCAAGTGCCCTGTTGTACTAGTGCTTCTTCACCTCACAGAAGCCTTTGACACGGTGGACCACGCAGTCCTCCTGTCATGTCTAAGTAATTATGTTGGCATCCATGGCACTGTATTAAAGTGGTTTATGTCATACTTATCCAGTAGAACCTTCTCTGTTATGGTTGGTGACCTGTCCTCTTCGATTGCCCCTCTTTCCTGTGGAGTTCCACAAGGATCTATTCTTGGCCCTATACTCTTCTCATTGTACATGTTACCACTTGGGTCAATTATAGCCAGGCACAACCTTTCTTTTTACTGTTATGCAGACGATTTACAAATCTATCTGCCAGTGAAGCCAAACAGTAATGGACAATGTTTGTTGTTTGATTGTCTTAATGATATTAAGCAGTGGTTGGGTCAAAATTTTCTTCATTTAGACTGAATGTATTGTGTTTGGGGATACTGTGACGGCTGGCCTTGGCACCCTGTCTTCTAAGCTGAGTTCAACCATCAGAAACCTGGGAGTGACCTTTGACAGTTATCTCAGGTTTGACAAACACATCAACAATGTTGTCAGGACTAGGTTTTTCCAGTTGCGTCTCCTGGCCAAAGTTAAAATGTTTTTAAGCCATTACGACCAGTACTCGAGTTGAGGGGGGGGATGGCATCCCCCCTGGGGGAAAAATGGTCAAAGTCATCCCTCTTCTAAAATGGTCATCCCTTCTTCCATCCCTTATGGCATTTTATCAATGCATGTGAAAATTACTTATATTTAACACTGGAAATAGAATTACCATTCGACATTTAGGGGGGCTTTATGATAATCAGTCTATTACCTATGACAGCGGTTTTCAAAGTGTGAGGCGCGCCTCCCTTGGGGGGCGCCAGAGGACTTCAGGGGAGGCACGGCGGGGGAAAAAATAAAAATATATCTTACAAAGATATGTGTCTCATCACTGTGCGATGAAAACTCGGCGAGCTAGCCCCAAAGAGTAGAAAAAAAAATGACACAGTATGTCTTATCTTTGTTGTTTTGTGCCAAAAGTTCTATTTCAGCGAAGAAACGCTGCTAATGTCTCTGCTTTAGTTTGAATCAGTCAATCAATCACTCCTGGTTGTTACATAAAGACAAAGAGGCTTTGACAGTGAAGTGTGACCTCTTGCTGCGATATACTAACTTTGGGTTTACTTCATTCTGGATCGTCATTGGTGGGTCAAAGGTGAATGTGGGCGGTACTAATAGATTCTCCTGACTCTGATTGGTCGACAGGTGACAGGCGTCAATCATCCACACACTGTGTTGTGTTGGCCTTAGCAGCACCGCTAGCTGCTACCTGCTGCTTCATATTCTTTTAATACCGCTTGTTTCAAACATCGCGTCGTCTTAAAACTCGAAGTCTTCTTTCCTCCTCCTTAAATTGTGTTTTTTTAAGTGACGATGTTTTTTTAACAAAAATGTGTATAAATGTATTTAAATATGTTTAAAAACACACAAAGATGTTAAAAACATACACAAAGTTGTGTTTAAAAAATATTTGAGCACATTCACAAATAATGTTTTTACAAATATGTTTAAAAAAGATGTGAATGACATGTTGTCCATAGTTAAGTGGTTATTGTTTCTTTCCGATAAATAGTATTGTCTTGTGCAGGCCATGCAACTGAGAATGCAAGCTATGAATCAGATGGGATTTAGGATTTGCCATGTCTAGCAAGTCACCCTAAAATTGACTAGAATGCAGGAAATTGCATCTAAGAAATACAAAATTTTCTGGGGGAGGAACCCCAGACCCCCCTGCTGGAAAATATGTCACATAAATGAAAAATGTCACCATCCCCCCTGGTTTCATTTTACAACTCAACTACTGATTACGACCTTGAGAAAGCCATCCATGCCATAATAAGCTCAAGGTGCAATGCACTTCATGTCGGTGTCTCCCAGTCTTCTCTCAGTCGCCTTCAACTTGGGCAAAACGCTGCTGCCCGTCTTTTAACCAACACCAACAGACGTGCGCATATCACTCCTGTTCTTAACTCCCTTCATTGGCTTCCTGTCCTTTATAGAATTGATTTTAAACTTTTAATGTTTGTTTTTAAAGTTCTTAACGGCCTCGCCTCATCGTATTTATCTGAGCTTTTAACTGTCCACAATCCTGGTAGAGCTCTGAGGTCTACAAATCAACTTTTACTTGAAGTGCCCAGGTCAAAATATAAACACTGGGGTGACCGAGCCTTTTCCGTTGCTGCCCCCAGGCTCTGGAATCAGCTCCTCGTCGAGATGCGTCTTGTTTCTGACCTGGGCCTTTTAAAATCCAGGCTAAAAACCCACCTATTTAGGATGGCTTTTAACACCCAGTAGTATGATGACACTTTTATCTTATCTTATTCGATTTTGTTGTATTTTATTGTTTTTACTATTCCTTTATTGTTTTTAATTTGTTTGTTTACCTTATTGTTCTCTTTATTTATTATCTGCTGTAAAGCACTTTGCATTTTTATTGTTTTAACAATGGGTATGATGATTTCAGTATGCATGAATAAATGATGAAATTGAATAGAATAGAACAGGTTGATAACCTTCTAGAAACAGAACAGACATTCATTAGTCTCAAATAAATAAATAACAGTAAATATTTTCCCTTTAAAGTTTCTTGATTCTTAACCAAAGCAATTCAAGTTAACTTAGAATCTCAAACCATCTATGTAAAGTATCATTATACATAATTAAATTGACCTAAATCAAGAATCAAGAATAATTAGCATACCAGTCATTCAACTTAAACTGTAATTTACTTAATAATTAACGCCACTTGTGTAGAAGCATGACCTCATTTAATATCAACATTAAAGTTGTTTATTTCCTACCAGTTGCGTCTCTCAGATTGATCAGGAATTGTGGTCCTTCCTTACTTCCAGGTGCAGATGAAAAAGACTAGCTGCAACCAAACATTTAGTGCCATGCCTTCCCAGCAGGCAAATATGGTCCCTCTAAGAGTTCCTGCTGAGTGCACCAACATCTCTTGTGTGGTTGCACTCTGCAGGTTTGGAGTGCAGATTCCCCAGTAAATGCTCTTGAAAATGACCTGATCTGACATAACACTGGCTAATTGCAATAAAAAGCCTCCAGCGGAAACTCCCCAAGAGTCAACAAGGGTCATGTTAGCAAAACAAATGGTAGTGTAGGTCAAGCTTTCAAGCCTGAGCTGAAAAATACTATCAGTGAGAAAATGAGCACCAATCTTCATACAGTGTTTATCATAGTTAATAGTTTTCACAACGCAACTAACAAACACAATGTGACAAGTAGAGATCACTGGCAAAACACAACATGGCATTCATATCCCAACAAGTGTGCACAAGAAAAACTCAGCTTATACCAAAATTATGAAGAGTAGAAGCAGCATATTGAAATCTGTGCCCTTCCATTATGCTTTGAGATATGAACGACATATTCATAGGTAGCTCTAAAAAGCCTCCATTTCAGTTCCAGAGTCACCAAGTTAGATTTCTTTTACTTTTCCTATGACGATTTTACCATTGGTGTGGTGGTGTACATTCCCATTCTCCAGGTGCTTCCCATTGGCCTCCACAGTGATATGTTGACTGGCTGAGCCGTTCAGTTTTGTTTGTCCTCTGAGGCAGGGAGCCGCTTACCCTTTACATAGACCTCTATCCAAGAGATGGAGAAGAGAAGGAAGAAAAGGACACAACACATCCAAATGAGATGGATCCAAAGGGGAACCTGGTAGTCACACTTCTCCATGAAGTAGTACTGGCTGATGTGAATGGAGACCAGAATGAACTGTAACTGTAAAATGACAAGGAAAGGACAGATGAAAATGACGAATTACAACCCAGATTCATGGTAACCTCAAATGTGCCAGTCATTTCATTATGAATAAATCTTTGAAGGACATACAAACGGGATGACAATCAGGTACTTTTTCCACCATAGGTATTTCTTGAAGCGAGGTCCTGCAGCAGAGAGTGCACCGTAGATGTACATAAGAAAATGGACAGCTGAATTCACCATGGCATGGAAAGAGCCCATTCCTCCAACTTGAGAGAGGAAAATCAGACAGGATTGTTTTGTCAGACATCACAACTAAACAATGTATATATGTATGTTTGTATTAATATTATGTAAACATTACCAGGGGTCAAGGTGACGCCCCACCACAAAATCCAGGGTATGAAGGAGTGATGGAATACAGAAATAAACGTGATCTGGCTTTGTTTCTTCTTAAGGACATAGAATACCTTAAAAAAAACAAAAATAAGACCAAGCTTAATTTAACATGCACAAAAGATAAAAATAAAAAAAGTCAAATTATCAGAAATATTTGGAGAGATAAAAAAAAAAAAATAGAACTTACTGTGTCGAGGAGTTCAGTGTATTTTGAAAAATAATACCACCAAGCCACATTAACCATCTGGGAGAAAGAGAGTAAGAATAGGGCTGTCAAATATCCAATTTCAGACACTAATATTTATTTTCCAAAGCATTAGAACAGTAGTTAGTGCTCCTCTGCTCTGAAACAAATTTACTGGCTTACTCTTAAAGCCTCCGGGGAATTTGAGGTATCAATAAGGTCACATCTCCACGTATAGGTGGTGCCCCATCCAGACATCAAGAACTAGGTGTGAAAAAACAACACATCAACAGCTGCTATTTGAACTTCACAAGCTCTCTGGTTTATGAAGAAACATGGTCAGCAAATAAAAGTCATTTTGCCTACCTCATGCACCAAGTAGGCGTTCAGTGAAACCATGCAGAGGTCGTAGACAATTATGGCTTTGTTGACATGGAAGGGCTTGCGGTTTGCCATTAGGCGAGGTCCAACGTACACTGAGAAGAAGACATAGGCCAACAGGATGGAGGTCATCGGTACTGGGCTCTGCATCAGTGGGAAGTCTCTGATTCGAGGATCTGGCAGAAAACAAAAACACACACTCTTCATTGTCGCAGCACGCCGGTAATGGATGCTTACAGATATCTGAGGCTGATTCTCTTTCCACACAGTATTTTATTATGCCATTACATCATTTATATTTGAACAAAGTTGAGGTGTAAATCTGCAAAAGAGATAAAGACACTTACCAGTCCTCAACCGTAGAGAATTGTGGTATTTTATAATGTTTGATACAGCGTCCTGCAACATGGTGACTGCTTATGTTTTGTCTTAATAAACGCCTGAAAATTAAGAAGAGACAAAAGAGTGAGAAGCCGAGCTGAAAGCGAGGTTGGTTGGGCAGGTGAGTTACAAAGCTGTGAGCTCATTTGCAGGAAACTCTCATACTGTGACCGTAAAAATGTTGGAGACCTGTTTTACAGGAATGACAAGAGCTTATGTAAAAGTGTTTTGCTGGGGGTAAAAGTAAACAGAGGTGTAGGAAATTATAAAAAAAATAATTAATGGCTTTTTGAGTGAAACATTTGGAAACGGGAAAAGAAATTACAAAACACTTTATTTCTGTTTAAGTAAGAAACAAGTGAATCTATTGAACATTATGAGGATGGTTGTAACACAAAACAGATCCTGGAATTATCCTAAAATTCTTTTTTGTGGCAAATATCAGATCAAGTTTAAAAAGGCTGGCAGTGCTTCCAACCAAGACCATCTCTCCTGTTATCAGTGCATATATTTAATCAACAAATACAGCAAAAATACTGGTAGGTTTATTAATCAGTTTATGCCGTATTTTCCGGACTATACGCCGCTGTTTTTGTCCCACGCTTTGAACCATGCGGCTTATACAAAGATGCAGCTTTTCTATTGATTTTTCTTCAGTCGCCACGGGGCCCTCTAACAGGAAGTGCAAAAACGAGACAGACAGGGGAAGTCAGTGCAAAGAAGAACACGCTGGTTTTTATTTAGCACATGCAACACAACATGCACGACAAATTATTAACAGCAAATTATTTTCACACCCTCACGCCCTCATCATGAAAAGCACACGAAAAAGTTCGTATGATGCAGCTTTTAAGTTGAAGGCCATCAATCTGGCTATCCAGGAAGCAAATAGAGCTGCTGCACGTAAGCTTGGCGTTAATGAATCCATGGTGAGATGTTGGAGATGGCAGCGGCAACAATCAGTTCAGGTATATAAATAAACATTTACGGTACAAAATCTCTCTGTATATCCGGTAAATATCTTATTTCTCAACCTGGATATCAGTGGCTTATAGTCCGGTGTGGCCTATATATGTAATTTTTTTTTTTTTTTAAGAAACTTACTGGGTGCTGCTTATATTCAGGTGTGCTCTGTAGTCGGAAAATATGGTACATTCTGCAGTGATATTCAGAAGCAGGCATCTACAGTGTACTTTTATCATTAAATCCTAACTTCATTAAGAATTAACTTCATTATTAAAAAATAGACGGTACAGTGTTGCAAAACTCAGAATGGATTAATAAGGGTCAACAAGGGTCATGCTAGCAAAACAAATTGGTAGTGTAGGTCAAGCTTTCAAGCCTAAGACATGGCATTCATATCACAAGTGTGCACAAGAAAAACTCAGCTTATAATAAAATTATGAAGAGAAGAAGCAGCATATGGAATTTTTTTTTTGTCAGTGCAGAGCAGGCACACTTTGTTTCTCAACAGTACTTGTTTGTTTTATTTGTTTACTGGTTTGCGAGTACTTTTTATTTAAGATTTTTTTTTGAAAAAAAAAAGATAATAAAGCATTTTCTATTTAATTATATACTTTGTCCTAATTCTTTCCTGGGTTTTAACTATTTAATAATAAAAAAGGAAACATCACAAAAAACACTTAAGTTCATGAAAATTAATTAATTAATTATCGAATCCATACTAAAATATAAATAAATAAATAAATACTCTGCCAATGACTAACAGAGCAAGTCAAACAGGTGAGGCAAAGAACCTGGCCCTTAGAGCCAGCGTAGCCAACTGAGCTCAAAGATATGAGCTCATCAAGAATTTCCAGGGTGTAAAACTACAGAACAAGCAAAAGTAAAACACTTTGTTTCAAGCAGCTGAATTAATGTTTTTGGCTCAAATCCAGCACCTGACACCAGTCCTACCTCAATGCATTAACAAGAACCTTATCTTTACATTCCCGCACAAATGATAAATGATCTCAGAGCCTTGAAATTGCTAAAATACTTTTCTGTTGTCAGTGACTCACCTGCTGAGCACAAGTCCTCAGCACTCACTCTCGTTTGTTTGAAAGCCACTACACAGCCAGGGCAGGCGGCACTTCAAATCAGAGGATCCAACAAATAAAAAAAATTAAAAAACACTAGTGAAGGTGATCAGGTGAAAATAGGATACATGCAAAGCTAGTCCGTGGGTGGTAGTCTCCAGCTGTCCTCAAGTGTCTATGATTTTTACTAAGAGTCCAACAAGAGCTGAAAGTCCTACAGGTAACAAATGTAGACAGACTGAGACAGCAAGCAAGAAGGAGATGAGTAAAAGCGTGAGGCCAGCTGTGATAAGTATGGGACTGGAATCATTCAACTCAATTTAAACCCCAAGGCACTACAGACCTTGCTAGTTTCAGAACCACACCCTGTTTCAATGCTAAGCCCCACCTTCCTAGCCTCACTTAGCCTGTTTGTGATTGGACTGTCTCATCAGTGTTAGGGAAAGGAAGGATGGGGTCAGAGAGTTACAGGCTCTGATTAAAGAAACCCAGCAGTGACTGGCTGTCAAGTTCTGTGTGTTTTTGTAACCACAACTCTGCCCAAACTTGAAAAAATGCTTGATTAACCATTGAAGGGTGCAAAGGACAACTCAATTCTTCTTATTCTTCCATTTTTATTGTCTTCACGATGGGTTTGATGATTTCAGTATGCATGAAGAAATGATGGAATTGAATAGAATAGAACAGGTTGATAACCTTCAAGAAACAGAAAAGACATTCATTAGTCTCAAATAAATAAATAACAGTAAATATTTTCCCTCAAAGTTTCTTGATTCTTAACCAAAGTAATTCAAGTTAACTTAGAATCTCAAGCCATCTACGTAAAGTATCATTATTCTTAATTAAATTCACATAAATCATAAATAATAATTACTTGTGGAGAATCATGACCTCATTAAATATCCACATTAAAGTTGTTTATTTACATTACATTACATTACATTGCATTTAGCAGACGCTTTTATCCAAAGCGACTTACAGAGGAGGACATAAGCTGAGAAAGGTGTAAAGGAGCACAGAGTAGTTGTATTTCCTACCAGTTGCGTCTCTCAGATTGATCAGGAATTGTGGTCCTTCCTTACTTCCAGGTGCAGATGAAAAAGACTAGCTGCAACCAAACATTTAGTGCCATGCCTTCCCAGCAGGCAAATATGGTCCCTCTAAGAGTTCTTGCTGAGTGCACCAACATCTCTTGTGTGGTTGCACTCTGCAGGTTTGGAGTGCAGATTCCCCAGTAAATGCTCTTGAAAATGACTTGAGATCTGACATAACACTGGCTAATTGCAATAAAAAGCCTCCAGTGGAAACTCCTCAAGGGTCAACAAGGGTCATGTTAGCAAAACAAATGGTAGTGTAGGTCAAGCTTTCAAGCCTGAGCTGAAAAATACTATCAGTGAGAAAATGAACACCAATCTTCATACAGTGTTCATCATAGTTAATAGTTTTCACAATGCAACTAACAAACACAATGTGTCAAGTAGAGATCACTGGCAAAACACAACATGGCATTCATATCCCAACAAGTGTGCACAAGAAAAACTCAGCTTATACCAAAATTATGAAGAGTAGAAGCAGCATATTGAAATCTGTGCCCTTCCATTATGCTTTGAGATATGAACAATGAAATACATATTAACAGGTAGCTCTAAAGAGCCTCAATCTCAGTTCCAGAGTCACTTTTCCCATTGGTGTGGTGGTGCGCATTCCCATCCTATAGGTGCTTCCAATTGGCCACCACAGTAAAATGTTCACTGGCTGAGCCGTTCAGTTTTGGTTTGTCCTCTGAGGCAGGGAGTCGCTTACCCTTTACGTAGGCCTGTATCCAAAAGTTGGAGAAGAGGAGGAAGTAAAGGGCACAACTCATCCAAATGAGATGGATCCAAAGGGGAACCTGGTAGTCACACTTTTCCATGAAGTAGTACTGGCTGATGTGAATGGAGACCAGAATGAACTGTGACTGTAAAATGACAAGGAAAGGACAGATGAAAATGACGAATTCCAACCCAGATTCATGGTAACATCAAATGTGCCAGTCATTTCATTGTGAATAAATCTTTGAAGGACATACAAGCTGGATGGCAGTCATGTATTTTTTCCACCACAGGTATTTCTGGAAGCGAGGTCCTGCAGCAGAGAGTCCGTAGTAGAAGTACATAATAACATGGACAGCTGAATTCGCCAAGGCATGGAAAGAGCCCATTCCGGCAACTTGAGAGAGGAAAATCACACAGGATTGTTTTGTCAGATATCACAACTGAACAATGTATGTATGTTATGTATGGAGTGTTTTACATTAATATCATGTAAACATTACCAGGAGTCAAGTTGAGGGACCACCACCAACACCAGGGTGTGAAGAAGTGATGGAATACATGGAGAAACGTGATCTGGCTTTGTTTCTTCCTCAGGACAAAGAATACCTTGAAAAAAAAAAATTAAGACCAAGCTTAATTTAACATGCACAAAAGACAAAAAAAAAGAAAAGAAAAAAAAGAAGTCAAATTATCAGAAATATTTGGAGAGATTAAGAAAAAAAAAAAGAACTTACTGTGTCGAGGAGTTCAATGTTTTTTGTAAAAAACACACCCCAAGCCACATTAACCATCTGGGAGAAAGAAAGTAAGAATAGCACTGTCAAATATCCAATTTCAGACACTAATATTTATTTTCCAAAGCATCAGAACAGTAGTTAGTGCTCCTCTGCTCTGAAACAAATTTACTGGCTTACTCTTAAAGCCTCCGGGGAATTTGAGGTATCAATAAGGTCACATCTCCACGTATAGGTGGTGCCCCATCCAGACATCAAGAACTAGGTGTAAAAAAAACAAAAAAACAACAACACATCAGCAGCTGCTATTTAAACTTCACAATCTCTCTGGTTTATGAAGAAATATGGTCAGCAAATAACTCAGTCATTTTGCTTACCTCATACACCAAGTAGGCGTTCAGTGAAACCATGCTGAGGTTGTAGACAATCATGGCTGTGTTGAGACGAAAGGGCTTGCGGTTTGCCATTAGGCGAGGTCCAACGTACACTGAGAAGAAGACATAGGCCAACAGGATGGAGGTCATCGGTACTGGGCTCTGCATCAGTGGGAAGTCTCTGATTCGAGGATCTGGCAGAAAACAAAAACACACACTCCTCATTGTCTCAGCACGCCGGTAATGGATGCTTACAGATATCTGAGGCTGATTCTCTTTCCACACAGTATTTTATTATGCCATTACATCATTTATATTTGAACAAAGTTGAGGTGTAAATCTGCAACAGAGATAAAGACACTTACCAGTCCTCAACCGTAGAGAATTGTGGTATTTTATAATGTTTGATACAGCGTCCTGCAGCATGGTGACTGCTTGTGTTTTGTCCTAATAAACGCCTGAAAATTAAGAAGAGACAAAAGAGTGAGAAGCCGAGCTTAAGGTAAGGTTGGTTGGGCAGGTGAGCTACAAAATGACCTCTCCACCTGCTTTTCCCACTGACTAAACAAACAGGAGACAGCTGCACAGGCTCATCAAACACCCCTCAGTGTCATTGTATACTACTAGGTAGTGGTGGGCAGATCGATGGAAATATTAATAGTATCGATACCAAGTCTGTATCGGATCGATACTAGCCCGGTGAGATCGATTCTTTACTTTAAGTTCTGCTCTTGTTTGCAATGCTGTGGTTTCGGCAAAGAGGAAACAAACCAGGTCGCACACAGTTTGCATTTTATTTAAGATGGAGGAAGGTTCTACCTAATGCAGAGGTTGACTGCAGCCTCTCAGTCCACCATCAAACAACAGGATGGATATATCACTTAAATCATTTACTGTTATGTTGGAACAGGAAACTATCATACAGTGACTGTAAATTGTTGGAAACCTGTTTTACAGGAAAAGCTCATGTAAAGGTGTTTTGCTGGGGGTAAAAGTAAACAGAGGTGTAGGAAATTATATTTAAAAAATTGATTAATGGCTTTTTGGGTGAAACATTTGGAAACGGGAAAAGAAATTACAAAACACTACTTCTGTTTTAAGTAAGAAACAAGTGAATCTATTGAACATTATGAGGATTAGTTGTAACATAAAACAGATCCTGGAATTATCCTAAAATTGTATTCTCATTTTTTTTTGTAGCAAATATCAGATCAAGTTTAAAAAGGCTGGCAGTGCTTCCCACCAAGACCATCTCTCCTGTCACGAGTGCATGTAATTCATCAACAAATACAGTAAAAACACCTAACATCCTAACTTAATTAAGAATGAACTTCATAATTAAATATAGACTTTACAGTGTTTCAAAACTCAGAAAAAAATGAGATGTGGTATGTTTGCACACCATAAATGCTTTCCAAATGACAGTGTCTATTTTCTAGAAAAGAAATACAACAAAAGAATGGCAAAAATGTTAATTTGATTATTTTGAACAAAAACCTGTAACCAAAACACAGACTAATTAAAGGCTTTGGGGTTGTTAAGTTGTTTACATATTATTTATATTTTCACCAGTTGTTTTTGTTGTTGAGAATTTTAATTTAATTTTTGTATTACAGTTTCTCAACAGTACTTGTTTGTTTTAATTTGTTTACTGGTTTATTTAAGATTTTTCTGAAGAAAAAAAAGAAGATAAAGCATTTTCTATTTAATTATAAACTTTGTCCTAATTCTGTCCTGAGTTTTAACTATTTAATAATAATAAAAAAGGAACCATCACAAAAAAACACTTAAGGTCATAACAATTAATTAATTAATTAATTAATTATCGAATCCATACCAAAATATAAATAAATACTCTGCCAATGACTAACAGAGCAAGTCAAACAGGTGAGGCAAAGAACCTGGCCCTTAGAGCCAGCCTAGCCAACTAACTGAGCTCAAAGATATGAGCTCATCAAGAATTTCCAGGGAGTAAAACCACAGAACAAGCAAAAGTATAAAACTTTGTTTCAAGCAGCTGAATTAATGTTTTTGGCTCAAATCCACAACCTGACACCAGTCCTACCTCAATGCATTAACAAGAACCTTATCTTTACATTCTCGCACAAATGATAAATGATCTCAGAGCCTTGAAATTGCTAAAATACTTTTCTGTTGTCAGTGACTCACCTGCTGAGCACAAGTCCTCAGCACTCACTCTTGTTTGTTTGAAAGCCACTACACAGGCGGCACTTCAAATCAGAGGATCCAACAAATAAAAAAAATTAAAAAACACTAGTGAAGGTGATCAGGTGAAAACAGGATACATGCAAAGCTAGTCCGTGGGTGGTAGTCTCCAGCTGTCCTCAAGTGTCTATGATTTTTACTAAGAGTCCAACAAGAGCTGAAAGTCCTACAGGTAACAAATGTAGACAGACTGAGAGAGCAAGCAAGAAGGAGATGAGTAAAAGCGTGAGGCCAGCTGTGATAAGTATGGGACTGGAATCATTCAACGCAATTTAAACTCCAAGGCACTACAGACCTTGCTGGTTTCAGAACCACACCCTGTTTTAATGCTAAGCCCCACCTTCCTAGCCTCACTTAGCCTGTTTGTGATTGGACTGTCTCATCAGTGTTAGGGAAAGGAAGTCAGAGAGTTACAGGCTCTGATTAAAGAAACCCAGCAGTGACTGGCTAATTGCAATAAAAAGCAATTCATCAGTGCATGGGGATAAAAAAAAAAAACTAATTTGATTTATGTGAAAGATGAGACCAATAGGAAACAATTACTGACAAAAATGTCACTTGTTTCAGAAATGGTCTTGAAACATGATCTAGGCTAACGGTGAGTGTAAGTCCAGCAAAATTCAGTGCGACCCTTGATTTCGCCATCACGAGACTGCAATGGACTTCATCCTTGTCATTTTTGTACCCAAGGTAAGAACATGCACCATATCCCACGCAGCTGGCATCTGAAAAATGGTGTAACTCTACTCTGACAATGTCATGAAAGTCATGTGGGTGGTAACATCTCGGAATTGAGACCTCTTTCAATTTGAGAAGACCATTTATCCATTCCTCCCACTGTGGCTTCATATCTTCTGGGAGTGGGTCATCCCATCTGATGCCTCGGTGACAAAGGTCTTGAAGGATACGTTTCCCACACTTCCACAGGCTGAATGGAGTGATGAATCCAAGTGGATCGTAGAGAGAGACGATGACAGACAACCACGACGAGTTGATGGCTGATCTTTCAAGCTGATGTTAAAGCTGAAAGTGTCATCTTTTATCGACCACTGAATGCCGAGAGCGCGTTCTGATGGGGTTGGAACAAAACCTAGAGGCTTAATGTTTGCTGCTCTTTCAGAAGAGTCTAAGCAAGACAGCGCTGCTTCTTTATTCGAGTTGAATTGGTGAAGGCGCAGGCCTCCTCTTTTGCACAACTCTTGCGACTCAGAGATCAGTTGCTTGGCTTCATCAACTGATGGGACGCTGACTAATCCATCATCAACATATGTTGATGCTAGAGGATAGCTAGCTTTATGTTGTCACGCTAGATGCTTTAAGCCCATTGGCACATCCAGGAGACAAAGCGGCTCCAAAGAGATGAACTCTTGTGGTTCCTTCTCCAAAGCTCCGCCTTTCCACCAGAGGAACTTCAGATAATTCCTGGATTCAGGAGTGACAGAGAATTGATAAAACATTCTTTCGATATCACAGATAATGGCTACGGCTTCCTTCCTGAATCTGCTAAGTACTCCTACCAGAGGATTGATTAGATCAGGCTCAGTTAGCAGAGTGTTGTTTAGAGAAACACCATGGAATTTGGCCGAACAGTCAGAAATGACTCTCAACTTATCCGGTTTTCTGGGGTGGTAGATGCCGTGATGCGGAAGGTACCACTCTGTCTCTCTCTCAGGTGTTGTAGGGGCAGGCTCTGCATCACCCTTGTTGATTGTTTCTTCCATGAATGTTTTGTATTGATCATAGTATTGTTTGTTGGCCTTTATTTTTTTCTTAAGACACTGTAAGCGAACTGTGGCGAGCCTCTTGTTGTTTGGTAGGTTGGGCGGACTGTTGCCTTTGAAAGGGAGAGGAATTTCATAATGCCCGTCCTCTTTCTGTGTGATGTGGTTACTGAGGAACTGTATGAAATGAACATCATCTTGGGACACATATTTATCCTCATGAGTTCTCTCAATGAAGTCTGATTCCAGGGCCCTTTAGAACATCTGTCGCCGATGGAACCGGCAGATATTTTACTGTTAGCCGATGCACAAAGCTTTGACTTCCTTGTCTGTCTAGGTGGGGGTTTGATGAGCCTATTATACTCCATCCTAGTTCTGATCTCTGTGCGAACGGTTGGTTTTTGTCACCTAAGATGACTTTAAGAGCAGCCAGTGCTGCTGGACAGTCATATCATATTAGGAGCCCTACATCACAGTCTTGGAGGGGTGGTAACTTATCTGCTAAGTTTCTGAGATGAGGCCACAGTAATGCTGTTGGAACGAAGACTTGTCCACCGGGATGAAGTCACAGCTGTAGGCCTGCTGTAGTTGAATGCAGTTCCCTGAATGGAGTCCTTGAACTTGTAGACCATAAACACTCTTGCTCAATATGATTGTGTCATTGTACTAAGTTTCAGCTTTACTGGCTGGACATTCACATTCAGTTTGCTAAGTACATCTTCTAAGACAAATGTTGAATCACTCTGTATGTCCAGTATTGCATGTGTAAGTATTTCTCTTTGTGGTTTTTGTACTGAAGACACAAAGACTGGGACACATGGTATAGGACACGACCATGTGTGTTTCCTGACTTGCATGTTCTTCTGTGGAAGTGGAGCTATTCCTATTTGCTTCCACATGTCTTTGCTTCCTGTCTTCGTGCCAGCAGGTTGGGTGATGACAGTTGCATATGTTGCACGTGTGTCGCCTCTTACAATCCTTTCTCAAGCATCCAAAGCAGAGAAAATTTTCACGGATGAATGCCTTTTTATCTTCAACACTCTTTGCTGTGAAAGTGGGACACTGTGATGCCATAGGCTTCACTTTTACAGACAGAACAAGGTG
Organism: Larimichthys crocea; assembly: GCF_000972845.2. NCBI lineage: Eukaryota > Metazoa > Chordata > Actinopteri > Sciaenidae > Larimichthys > Larimichthys crocea. The sequence continues at coordinate 13,846,189 of NC_040012.1, forward strand.
ATTTTGGTTTACTGGTGTTTGTTTCTTTGGTTTGTGTTTGTGTTGAAGGCGTTGGCTCTCTTTGGAATTTTATTATCTACAGCAGGGATGGGCAACTTAAATGATGGAGGGTGCCAACATTTTTCGTTGACATTACCAGAGGTCCACATAGAACCACACACTTAACCAGATATGATAAAATTGCCATTTTAAATGTGTGTGTGTACATGTTTATTGACCCAACATACAGTGCAGTAACTTAACATATTTCATGAAAGTATAACAGTTGTAGTCTTTTTTGATAAATAGAAATACAAAAGGTTTGAATGAAAAAAAAACAACCACTTGCTGTGATTTCTGTAATTTTTTTTCAGTGCAAAGGGCTCTCATGAAATAAAAAATACAAATTACCATATACCTCAAAGATGCCTTGAGTGCAGACTCCTGTGTGGTTGTGGCTCTGGTAAAAAGTACCTGTTGTTTGTGTACTTTTGATTTACTACTATAGCAGCCCTTGCAGCTCCAGTATTTCTCGTATTTAGCTTTGTGCAACGTTTTGCAGTGGCGACCTAAATTGAAATCTTTCATGGCAGATAGCATGTCTAAGCATACTAAACACTTAGGTTTTTCTTTGAATTCTTTGAACAGATCTTCCCATTTCACCTGAAACACACGATTTTCTCAGTCAAGTTTTCGTTTTCCTTAGAAGAAGCATGCACAAGGCGGTGTCTGCATTGGATGCACCATCTAGTGGCCAACTGTGTAATTACAACTGATTAAGTGCCACAGATGACACATTTTTATCATTTTCAAAAATTAATCTATGGGCCACTTTGTGTGCGGCCCCCGGGCCGCCAGTTGCTCATCCCTGATCTACAGGTTTGAAGTTTATCAACAGTGGAGAAGCAATGGGGTTACAAGCTATCTGTGCTTCTTTGCTCAGGAACCCTGTGAAACATGCAAGATCTGGATAGCTGTCAGATGTGTCAAGTTCATCCACAACAATTCGACTCCACCCTAGGACGATCCATTCTGGCAGTTATTTGAGCAACTTGTGGTTTTCCTCACAATCGTTAAGGATAGCTAGTCCTTTGAGGTATGGGATTGCTTCAGTGCAGCTTTGGAGGAAGTTGGCGAACTCTCATAGTGCTAGCGGGTCGTTTGTGCTGATCTTTGGCCATTTCATGAGCTTATCATGGAAAGCTTTCTGTACGTATGATGAATGGGTTCCCATATCTGTCCTGTAAAACTTTTCATGCTCCATTGTATGCATTCTCTGAATCTCAATAAAAGAAACCTTCTACAGCTTTGAGATAAAACATCTTCTCACTTGCTGGGAGTGGTTTTCTGTCAATGGATGTGAGTGCGAGCGGAGTTAGGTGGCTGGGAACAGGTTGGTAGATGGATCTCAGATGTGACGGCATCAGCTTCTCTGCAGGGATGGCAGGTCTGTTTTCACTGTAGCGGCCCACTTGGAATAACCACACAAGATGCAGAGACTTCGACTGGTGCAACTTTAATTCTCTCCTCTTTCACCTTTCTGACACAGAAAATACAAATGCCACAGTACCATATTATTTCCACGAATAATGCACAGAAAACTGTTTACTTTTTTAAACTTAAGACAAATAATTGTAGTAAACAAATAATGAATTTTACATTAAATTAACCCTTTCGGCCTTTTATGAGTTGTAGTTCTTATTTAAATAAAAATAGTTTCCTTCTGTTTTAAATAAAATGAATTTCTTAAACGTGACATACAAACGACACAAACACAACGCGAACCACAATAAAATACCCTTTCACAAGTTTCCATGCAGGATATGACAAGTAAATAATTTGTTTGCATGTTTTACCAACTCTGGAGCAATGTGAGCATGCCGTCACGACAAGACAGAGCGGTGCTCTTTAAAATAAAAGTACAAAACGTAAAGTGACAGAACTGCTTCCTTTATCACAAACATAATTTGCTGCCATTTACAGTGAGATCAGATACCATCCATTCAAGAACCTAATGTCACATTTTCAATTAAATCATTTGCTGTTATGTTGGAACAGGAATCTCCCATGCTGTAACTATAAAATGTTGGAAACTTCATGTTTAACAGGAATGACAAGAGCTTATGTAAAGGTGTTTTGCTGCGGGTAAAAGTAAACAGAGGTGTAGAAAAGAAAACAAAGATTAATGGCTTTTTGGGTGAATCATTTGGAAACGGGAAAAGAAATTACAAAACACTTTATTTCCGTTTAAGTAAGAAACAAGTGAATCTATTGAACATTATGAGGATAGTTGTAACATAAAACAGATCCTGGAATTATCCTAAAATTCTTTTTTGTGGCAAATATCAGATCAAGTTTAAAAAGGCAGTGCTTCCAACCAAGACCATCTCTCCTGTCATCAGTGCATATATTTAATCAACAAATACAGCAAAAATACTGGTAGGTTTATCAATCAGTATATACATTCTGCAGTGATATTCAGAAACAGGCATCTACAGTGTACTTTTATTATTAAATCTTAACTTCATTAAGAAATAACTTCATGATTAAATAATCGACTGTACAGTGTTGCAAAACTCAAAATGGATTAATATGGATGGACATTCTGAAAATTAAAAAAAATTAGATGTGGTATGTTTGCACACGATAAATGCTTTCCAAATGACACAGACCTTTATCTAAAAATTTTTTAGTTTTATTTTCAAAAGATAAATAAAAACAAAAAACAAAAATAAAAATTTGACATTTACAGTGAAAACTTTGGCATAAACTTTATAGCAGTTATTTATATGTGCAAGCCTCCAGTGGAAACTCCCCAAGGGTCAACAAGGGTCATGCTAGCAAAACAAATGGTAGTGTAGGTCAAGCTTTCAAGCCTGAGCTGAAAAATACTATCAGTGAGAAAATGAGCACCAATCTTCATACAGTGTTCATCATAGTTAATAGTTTTTACAATGCAACTAACAAACACAATGTGACAAGTAGAGATCACTGGCAAAACACAACATGGCATTCATATCCCAACAAGTGTGCACAAGAAAAACTCAGCTTATACCAAAATTATGAAGAGTAGAAGCAGCATATTGAAATCTGTGCCCTTCCATTATGCTTTGAGATATGAACGACATATTCATAGGTAGCTCTAAAAAGCCTCCATTTCAGTTCCAGAGTCACCAAGTTAGATTTCTTTTACTTTTCCCATGACGATTTCACCATTGGTGTGGTGGTGCACATTCCCATTCTCCAGGTGCTTCCCATTGGCCTCCACAGTGATATGTTGACTGGCTGAGCCGTTCGATTTTGGTTTGTCCTCTCTGGCAGGGAGTCGCTTGCCCTTTATGTAGGCCTGTATCCAAAAGTTGGAGAAGAGGAGGAAGAAAAAGACACCATGCATCCAAATGAGATGGATCCAAAGGGGAACCTGGTAGTCACACTTCTCCATGAAGTAGTACTGGCTGATGTGAATGGAGACCAGAATGAACTGTGACTGTAAAATGACAAGGAAAGGACAGATGAAAATCGAATTACAACCCAGATTCATGGTAACATCAAATGTGCCAGTCATTTCATTATGAATAAATCTTTGAAGGACATACAAGCTGGATGGCAGTCAAGTACTTTTTCCACCATAGGTATTTCTGGAAGCGAGGTCCTGCAGCAGAGAGTCCGTAGTAGAAGTACATAATAACATGGACAGTTGAATTCACCATGGCATGGAAAGAGCCCATTCCTCCAACTTGAGAAAGGAAAATAACACAAGATTGTTTTGTCAGACATCACAACTAAACAATGTATGTATGTATGAATGAATGAATGAATGAATGAATGAATGAATGAATGAATGAATATTATGTAAACATTACCAGGAGTCAAGGTGACGCCCCACCACCAACACCAGGGCATGAAGGAGTGATGGAATACATGGAGAAACGTGATCTGGCTTTGTTTCTTCCTCAGGACAAAGAATACCTTAAAAAATAAAAATAAGACCAAGCTTAATTTAACATGCCAAAAGATAAAAACAAAAAAGTCAAATTATCAGAAATATTTGGAGAGATAAAAAAGAAAAGAAAAAAAGAACTTACTGTGTCAAGGAGTTCAATGTATTTCGAAAAATAAAACCACCAAGCCACATTAACCATCTGGGAGAAAGAAAGTAAGAATAGCGCTGTCAAATATCCAATTTCAGACACTAATATTTATTTTCCAAAGCATCAGAACAGTATTTAGTGCTCCTCTGCTCTGAAACAAATTTACTGGCTTACTCTTAAAGCCTCCGGGGAATTTGAGGTATCAATAAGGTCACATCTCCACGTATAGGTGGTGCCCCATCCAGACATCAAGAACTAGGTGTAAAAAAAACAACACATCAGCAGCTGCTATTTGAACTTCACAGGTACTCTGGTTTATGAAGAAACATGGTCAGTAAATAAAAGTCATTTTGCTTACCTCATACACCAAGTAGGCGTTCAGTGAAACCATGCTGAGGTTGTAGACAATCATGGCTGTGTTGAGACGGAAGGGCTTGCGGTTTGCCATTAGGCGAGGTCCAACGTACACTGAGAAGAAGACATAGGCCAACAGGATGGAGGTCATCGGTACTGGGCTCTGCATCAGTGGGAAGTCTCTGATTCGAGGATCTGGCAGAAAACAAAAACACACACTCCTCATTGTCAGCACGCCGGTAATGGATGCTTACAGATATCTGAGGCTGATTCTCTTTCCACACAGTATTTTATTATGCCATTACATCATTTATATTTGAACAAAGTTGAGGTGTAAATCTGCAAAAGAGATAAAGACACTTACCAGTCCTCAACCGTAGAGAATTGTGGAGTTTTATAACATTTGATACAGCGTCCTGCAGCATGGTGACTGCTTGTGTTTTGTCTTAATAAACGCCTGAAAATTAAGAAGAGACAAAAGAGTGAGAAGCCGAGCTGAAAGTGAGGTTGGTTAGGCAGGTGAGCGACAAAGCGAGCTCTCCACCTGCTTTTCCCACTGACTAAACAAACAGGAGACAGCTGCACAGGCTCATCAAACACCCCTCAGTGCCCTTGTATACAGCCTTTGAAAAAAATACACTGAAATCTCTACTAGGCGCTCCTTTCACTGCCTAATCTAAAGTGTAGCATGGAAGCTAAAAATGATGTTAAAAAAAGAGGACAAGCTTATTTATTTATTTATTTTTAGTAAGTTTAGTAAGAAAGCACTTCAGTATCAACAGAAAATCTTTTTTATGATGGATTGTGAAAGATGTGAGTCCCAGGGTCAGTCTAGATACAATGAAATACTCTGCCAATGACTAACAGAGCAAGTCAAACAGGTGAGGCAAAGAACCTGGCCCTTAGAGCCAGCGTAGCCAACTAACTGAGCTCAAAGATATGAGCTCATCAAGAGTTTCCAGGGAGTAAAACTACAGAACAAGCAAAAGTAAAACACTTTGTTTCAAGCAGCTGAATTAATGTTTTTGGCTCAAATCCACAACCTGACACCAGTCCTACCTCAATGCATTAACAAGAACCTTATCTTTACATTCCCGCACAAATGATACATGATCTCAGAGCCTTGAAATTGCTAAAATACTTTTCTGTTGTCAGTGACTCACCTGCTGAGCACAAGTCCTCAGCACTCACTCTTGTTTGTTTGAAAGCCACTACACAGCCAGGGCAGGCGGCACTTCAAATCAGAGGATCCAACAAATAAAAAAATAAAAAAACACTAGTGAAGGTGATCAGGTGAAAACAGGATACATGCAAAGCTAGTCCGTGGGTGGTAGTCTCCAGCTGTCCTCAAGTGTCTATGAGTTTTACTAAGAGTCCAACAAGAGCTGAAAGTCCTACAGGTAACAAATGTAGACAGACTGAGAGAGCAAGCAAGAAGGAGATGAGTAAAAGCGTGAGGCCAGCTGTGATAAGTATGGGACTGGAATCATTCAACTCAATTTAAACCCCAAGGCACTACAGACCTTGCTGGTTTCAGAACCACACCCTGTTTCAATGCTAAGCCCCACCTTCCTAGCCTCACTTAGCCTGTTTGTGATTGGACTGTCTCATCAGTGTTAGGGAAAGGAAGGATGGGGTTAGAGAGTTACAGGCTCTGATTAAAGAAACCCAGCAGTGACTGGCTAATTGCAATAAAAAGCAATTCATCAGCGCATGGGGATAAAAAAAACTAATTTGATTCATGTGAAAGATGAGACTAATAGGAAACAATTACTGACTAAAATGTCACTTGTTCAAGAAATGGTCTTGAAACATGATGTAGGCTAAAGGTGAGATCAGATATCATCAATTCAAGAACTCAACGTCACATTTTGTGTCGCCCATCCCTTCCTGGCTGGGTCCATGTCCAACCCTTGCAGCTATGACGAGTTCTCCTGTGTCTCTGGTTTTACCTGTTCCCCTAGCACTGCCAACAATGGGCGTGAGGCTTGGATCTAAGCTTGAACTCTACTCACCAACACATGTTGGTTAAGCTGAAAGGTTTGGCTGGAATGACAGAAATCTGTGCACGAGAGAAAGAGAAAGAGAGGGCGGGGGGGGATTGTTACGGTCTGTTTACATATCATTTGACAGTTTAGCACATGGTGGCTATTTGAAGAAGTGCAGGCATGAAAATCATGGACATAAAATCCTTCAAGGGTCTGATTAATGCACAAAGTTCTTGTGTATTTTCACTGAAAAAGCTAAAGGAAGGAAGAAGTGACACTTCAAATATTTAGACTTAAATACAATCCTTGCATTAGAATATTTTGTCACAAGTTCTGGTTTGTTTCATTAAAACCTGGCTACTAAATGTCCACTTGAAGGCGTAGCTCTCAGTTTCACTTGCTTTAGGCCACCAAAATTTTAAATGGAGTAGAAACTGAGCTCATTAAAATATTCAACAGTTAAGTTTCACTCATTAATCTCTAATGAAAGGGATGCAGCTGCTTACACAAGTGTTTCTGTAAAGGAGGAGCTGCATTGTCTGGGTTAGCCCATCCATAAGTAAAGCCTAAAATTAAATTAAATGTTGCTACTGTTTCCACTAATCATGTGCAGAAAAGAACAAAGAGTTATTAAAAGGTGTGAGTGTTTTGCACACTGACATGTTTGTGGCTGAATGTAAGTTGGTGTCATTGTCTCTCTCACCACACAGTCAGCTGTTTTTCATATCGGCCATATTATTACACACTACAACACACTCCTTGTTCTTCTTGGTCTTGTGACAGTAAACATGGACTTAAGTCTAGGTTTCGCCCAATAGCATAATTCATCACATAGAAACTAACAAACAACGAAACAACACAACAGTGTTTGTGGACGGTAGTTCTCCGCCCGATAGAATAACCAGAGAATAGACGTTAGCCTCGAGACACACCGGTCGTCCTCAATTAGCCAATTGTGAAGAATTAGATGAACAGATGGCCCTGGATGTGAAATGCTGCTGAAAAATGAATGAATGAACATAAACGTGAACATGTATTTCTCAGTGTAGGATTGCCAAATACAAGAGTTACATGGTCACCTTAACTCATAACGTCAGTTTCCTCACTGACGCTGACATTTTTGGAATTTGTATCAGATTGTAGCACTGCATCACTCCTTGTAACGAGACAAGACTAGATTCCTGTGCGGCCAGCTATGCAGTCTAATCAGATTAGATGAGTAATCTGTTTCATAATATAGCAGAGTTTGCAACCTAGCTACGTTTCATTTTATTTCATGACATTTTCTGACCAAAAACACGTAAAGCACTGTAGTTTGCTAAAGTTACACACAGCCTGGATCTGACAGTATAGAAAGAGAATCAGTCTATCTGTGTTCATCTTTGAAAGTTCACTTTCTCAGTTGAACTCATGAATACTGACTCAAAAGAGGTGCAAGGTTTTCTTTTACAGCCACACTGTTCTTTAGAAACTCACCCACTAACATGCTAATTACTGAAACACCAGCGTCTCGGAGGCGAAAACAAAATGAAAAAGGAGAGTTTGGCCTAAAGGCCAACTTGTTAATTTATAGATATTTGAGATTTAGTCTAAGTGATGTGAGCATAAGATGTGATAATTTGTCTGAGTTTGAGGCAAACTGAAGATATTAATAATGATAGTAATCATGAGAAGGCAAATGTTTTGTTAACCCAACATCTGTGGCAACCCTATTATTGTAATAATAATAACAGGGATCAGACTATGGTGAACACTGAAATGTATTAATCATCAACACTGTTTGTAAATGTTATTGTATTTATATTTCGCTGTATTAGGATGAATATGCGCCCGGTTTTGAAGAAATATCACATCAACTCAGAAAAGTTAAAAACACTGTTGACCTGAACAGAAAGTGAGTAACAGCGACACTGGGAGGCCAAACTGCTACAACAGAGAACAGTTAGCCTAATTGAGGGTGTATGTAACAATAGAGTGAAGTAATTAAAACTAAGTGCCTATAATAAACAACCGTGAAAACTATGATCAGTTTGCCATTGCTTTGTTGTATTTGGATAAAAGGTCGGAAGGCTGTTGTAATCAAATATACGTGAGGTTTTGCTCACACATATGTGAGATAGATGTCAGCTGATAAACTATCTGGAAAGAGTCCTCAAACAGGTATATTATTTACAACCTGTCTCCTATCAAATTTAGTGTTCCTGTGTATGCAGCCTTCATACCAATCAATGTGCAACTAAATTACATTAAACATGACTTGAATCATCCATGTATATTATTTCTAACCCCACTTTGTCCTGTTAAAAGGTGTACAAATCTCACATCTTGTGCCGTCTTGGATGCCTCTATGGTGCCCTCTGCAGTGTTTCAGTGTGCATGGAAATGTGATGACCACCACGTAAGCTTCCCCTCATTCTGGAAATGATTTTGGCCTCATATCTCAAAATGGCTAATTAGTTAATACAGATGTGTAGTAATTATACCCTGAATCTGAGACACATCAAAATTGGAGTTCAAGTGTTTTCATTGTATGTCTTGTCACCAGTCCCTTCAGTATCTGAACCAACAATGACAAAAAAGTCATCTTTGAGGTATTTTCAGGTATTGTGTTCATATTTATATCATATACTAATTTTACATCCAATGAAATGCTTTCCTGATTATGACACCACCAGAGCTGAGTAATTCCTCTTTTATACAATCTATGAGTAAGTCTGAGGGCTGCTATATGGATCTAAGGTCAGGCAGCAGCCAGTGTATGAAACAATCTCCATAAGCCCCCATATTAAAATGCTCAGCTTCACAGCAGAAAATAAACACTTACTGTATGTCCTCATTCACAACAACTGATTTTCACCCTTAAATTATATTAATGCTTAAAGTTGTGCATAATTAACAGCATGGCCGCTTTGATTGACATTCAGGTGCTGGTACATGTGGCTTGTTTGACTAACCAGGCTTCATTCAGCCCGCCTCAGCTCCACCCATGCTCCACATCTTTGTCCATTTTTAGATTAGCCAGAGGAAGAACTGCCAACAGGGCGACAGACACTCTGAGCTTTACAACAACTCTTCAGAGGCATCACAGATACAATGTCCATGTTGTACAGTAAAAATCTGCAACAAGTCAACATGTGGAACCAAGTAGCACCCGGGATTCCTGTTTCATGGGAACTTTAGCCAGAGTTTTGAAGTGTTTCACTAGAAATGCATCACAACTTTCTGCACCTGGTGCCCTTTTCATTTTTTCGCCCCTGTTCCTCAGACAGCCAGAGTCCGCCACTGTTTAAAACAGTCTCATTCATTTTTTGATTATTTTTTAAATAACAAAACAATTAAACTGCTTTATGCAAAGAGCAACAGAAAGCACAGTAACCTCAGTCCCGGTGCTAGTAAGTGCAGAGTAGGACACCTATATTTATCTGCTCTGAACGGGATTAAAGGTGTGACACTTTGGCCCAGTAAGGAACACTTACATAAACCTGGCAAGAGATCAGTGATACACCTGAACACCTGTACCGGGAAACCCCATTTTAATTAGTCACATGTGTGACTGGATGACATCTTTGACTCGAGCCCTTTAAATATCAGCTTCTATCCACATAATAACGCAAAATAAGACAAGAAAACCAGCTCTTATATCAGGTTAACCGCCCATATTTGTGAATGAATACATAGATGCAGTTGATTTGTCTCCCTCTGTCCGCCGTAGTGAGGTTTGTCTCGTAAAAGTGGCTCGGAAGCAGGCGTTAAACTCCTCCTCCGGGCTTTTCCTCTCTGTAAAACCAGCGCGTCCATTGAGCGCCAATGAGAAGGTGGAACAACAGGTAGGCGTCTTGGAGCTGCTGCGTCCCTCGTCTCAGTTGGTGCTTTATTGGGAAACAAGTGGACCGAGCAGACCATGGGCTCTGTTGGAAATGAGACCTGAGACAGATCTTTCTTAATGCTCTCAAACTGCTTCTTTCGAGGTATTTTTTTTTTTGTGTGTGTGACTTTCGGGCTCCTTTGGCTGGGAAACTCCACAGACGCACACCGAAAGGTTGTCTGATTAATTAATTAAAGGAGACATCTCAATGTGGACACACTGCTGAAGGGTAAGCGTGGCTTGTTCATTGCCTGGTAATCTTTATTACTATCTCTGCCAGGTCACGTAAACTGAAAAACGGATGCTTCATGCATTTTTTTTTAAATTCTTATCACAAATCAAGATAGTGCTGTTGTGCTGCCCTAGAAAAAAAAAAAAAAAAAAAAAACACTTCCCTTGACATCTTGTGGTATCAGCTTGGTGTTGCATAATCTAAGAAGTGTAGCAATATCTTGACTATCCACCATGTGACTCATAACAATAACGCCTCCATCATATTCTTATGTAAGTTTCTGGTCTGTTTTAGACCATGAATGTCTGTAAAAAGTATGAATAAAAGAAGAAATATGTGATGATATAATCATTTGATAGTGTTACTTTCTGGCAGTGAGTTGTGTTGATTAACAATTCCAGATTATTAATGCTTTTTAGAACTATCCAATTACCTCTAGCTGCCTCTAAATAAGGGTTTTCTTTCCCCACAGCTCCCATCGTGTCATCACTGTTGAACTCTGTTCCTCTGGGATAAGGAGGACACGCTGAGACACAGCTGATCCGACGAGGTCAGACACTCCCTGACCCAGATTCCCTCTGCAGGAGGACATGGAGGTCCTGCGGAGGTCCTCTGTGTTTGCTGCAGAGGTCTTGGATGTGTTTGACCGGTCGTTGACTGAGAAGGAGCTGGTGTCCCAGTCCAAAGCCTTGTGTAGAGACTACATACTGTCCAGGCTCAACCAGAATGGACTGGGATGGTCCAAAAGTGAACTCAACCTCTCTCCTTCAAATGCAGCGCTCAGCGAGGTGTCTCTAGTTCTTCTCTGTCTCGGTAAGAGAAACCTGAACAAACAGTAGTTAAATCAGACGCTTCAAGCTGCACAATGACATCTTATAGCAGCATATACTCACATTTAAGACCACAGTCATTATTTCTTTGTGTACTTTGAACCTCGCATGTTCAGGAGAGAATTGCTCATGTAAGTTATAGTGGCCACACTCATTACAGCCTTTGATTTCTTTCAGTGTGCCTCAGTTTGTTCATTTGCAACAGGTGTACTGTTGAGCCATGGCTTCATTATCATTACAGTTTTAACCCAGCAAAGACTGCTCAGTCATCAAACATTTTTTAAATGTATATTTGGGGCATTATTGTACCTTTTCTGACTATTTATACCTTGTGTAGACAGCAGAGATCTATGGCAAGAAGTGAGGGAGAAGAGTAAAACAAAGCTCTCAGTCAGATGACATTTTAGTTGTCTGTCCTCACCCCTAACTTTATTTTTCAGTATAAGACAAAGATAGAAAATGAGTTGATGTTTTTAATCTATTCTGTACTTTTTATTCAAGTCTGATCCCAGATACACTGATGTTTCACAGATGTTTCTTTTTTTAATAACTTAACCATCTTGTAATATTAAGATGTGTTTTAAAGATAAAGTTTTGTATCATCAGCTGGATTCAAACCTGTGCCAAAATCTAATCACAGCTTAACTTTTCATTAAATTTCTTTGATATATATTAACACATATTTGGGATATCCTACTAAAAAACTAATAAAGGCTGGAAATGAAAACATACACTCTCTCTGTCGAAGTAATAACACTGCAACAATGAAAGGAGAGAGCTTGTTTGGGTCTTTCTGTCAGATTTTTGTGCATCAGGAATGAGACCAAAAAAGGCAAACTCTCAAAATTAGGTTTATTGTTTGAGAGCAGATCAAGATTAAATCCAAATTAATCCAAAAGCTTATGCTTTGTGCTTTCAAAGCGATCAATAAATTCTGGTTTTATCTAGTGTGACTAGTCTGACTGGTGTGACAGTAATATGATCGCCGCTCTTGGGTCTGAAAAACAGAGTTGCTGCTTTCCAATCTACTTTTAGATAATAGTAGGCTGAGAGAGGAGATGACTCAACAGAGCTGGAATAGATAATTGATACATGAGAAACTAGACTGAAAAACTCTTAAAACTACACTGTTTACTGTATATTTCAAGCTGTGATGAGCTCGGACTCACTGGCGACAGCAGCTGAAGTGCTCTGTGTCTTTTTAAGAGATGCCAGCAGAGACATGATTTACTTTAACATCCTGGAAGCTCTCCAGCAGAATAAATAGTTTGAATTGGTTGAATGGTTTGCATAATTTAATACTTAAGTTTGTTTAAACTCAATCTATGTTTTGATTTTTGTCTCTTTCACTCACATTAACAGACTCTTAATGCTTTTTTTAAAAATTATTTTTTTTGCCTGATGCTCTCCCTCTGTTACCTAGGCGACGAACTGGAGTCTATACAGCCCAGTTTGTACAGGAATGTGGCACGGCAACTCAACATCGCTGTTGCCATGGAGAGCATGGTTTCAGATGCCTTCATCGGCGTGGCAACAGAGATCTTCTCAACAGGTACACGTTAGTCACTGAAGGTGATGATGACAGTGACGATGTAACATGCTGTATGCTATCCAAGGTGGAAACTAAACATGTAGTCTTCATCCAAAAGAGGTTTCTGCCAGCACAGGAAGTGATTTACACTTCCACAGTGTCTCAGACTACCGATGAAGGCAGTTACTGTGATTTAACAGGTGTGCCTCTACAGTTTGCATTAGGCTCTTTTGGCCGATAGATGCTTTTAGTGAGTGAGTGGGTGTGAATTATACGTAGGTGAAGTGAGACTTCATGTAAAACGTGTAATTGCTCCTACAGCTATCTACAGCCACTAAGTTTAGACACTGGTGTTTCCTAAACAGATGGCACTGAATTGTTTATAGTTTTGGGGGATGGATTCAATAATGGATTCATGTAGAATAGACTTTACCGATTTTGAATAAAACTTAGAATCAAGCTGCTGCTAATCACTTCATGTTACACCACCCCACACAAAAAACTGATGATGTTCTTTATCATTACCGGTACTTTGAGTCATAGTTATTCTCTTTTCTATGTCGCAAATTTCTCGATTGATCTTTAAGAACTGAACTAAATGAATCTCCTCTGATCAAGCTGTCTGGCCTTGGTCTTGATCTAGGTCTTAGTGTCTTCTTGTAGGTCTCTGGACTTTATCTTGGTCTTGTCATGGTCCTGTGACCAAATTTTTTTATTTTTTTGCGTGTGTGAAGATATTCAGGGGTATTACCGTTTGCAGATAAAACCTTTTAGCCACATTAGCAGCGACACTGCAGTGCCGTTGATGTTGGTCGTTCCGTCCGCCACTTTTGTCCAGATTGGAACATCTCGACAACTAGCTGATGGATTGTCATGAAATTTGGTACAGATGTTCATGGTTACCGGAGGATCAATCCTACTTAATTTGATGATCAACAGACATTTCCTGTAGCACCACCATGAGGCATTTGTGGTTTTTGAGTGAAATGATGACTTGGTATCAATTTAATGATCCCTTGGTCTAATGCCATCACCGTGACTAATACTTTGTTGCACACCCGAAAAAACTGATGAGATTATAACCTCATTAGTACTTTGTGTTTAGTGCTAATTAGCATATGTTAACATGTTGAGATGGTGAACACGGTAAACATTACACCTGCAAAACAACGGCACATTATGTCATGTCATTTTGAGCATGTGAGCATTTTGCTCAAAGCACTGCTGCAACTAGGTATAGCTGTATACAGAGCTGCTAGTACGGCTGCAGGAGAGGGATGGTAAAGGTCTGACGAGTTATGTTAAACATTTTTCCTGATGTGCTGTAGTCTATAAAAATAATAGAAAGTGCAACTACGCTAAGAAGTGTGCATTTATGACTTTTCCAATGATGCTGAGCTGAAACTGGAGGAGACTTTAATTTATACTGTGGACTACCTTAGAATAGCCATGTGATTTCCTGTTCATGTCACATTTAAATCTGCTGAGCATGAACAAAATAAATATGTATAAAATGGTTTCTGGTTAAATCTTTCAGTTCAGTCTTGGTCGTGAGGTTTTGCCAGTCTAGCTCACTCTTTCTTGACTTTGCTTAACTCGTTCCCTTTTTAGGCTGCATGTCTTGACTTGAACTTGTTTGTTCTGGCTCTTGGACTTTTTTTTTAAAAAAGTTGTCTTGACAACAGACGTGCTTTGTACACAATTCAAAAGAGCACTGAGATTTTGAAGCACAGCAATAAAAAGAGCGACTCTGTGTCTTCTATATGTGCCTTTAGGATTGATTGCATGCTCTGAGCGCAGTGTAATGCACAACTTAAAAACTGGCACATTTTCAGGAAAGATTGAAGAAAAAAAAACTCACTTGATATAATTTTCATGCCTGTGTTCTGGAAAAACTTGTGCCTATTTTGACGTCACGGCGGTGCAATTTTTGGATACGGCGTGGGATTCCTCTTGAAGAATAACAAACGGGTGAACCCAAGGCTGCCCTAGCCCTTCTGGGACGGGTTGAAAGTTGGATATAAATAGAAAAGTGCATCTAAGTTTGTTTTTCCCTTCTGTCTGGAATTTGTTTTATGAGTATATACTTAGCCTTTTGTTATTCTTAGTGATGCCTCCAAGTGCTTAACATGAATCTAGAGACCACAAAGGAATGATGATGTGCAGTGAATCCACGTATCATAACCACATACTTCTTTGGAAGCGGTTTAGCGGCCATCTGTGCTGTGGTCTCCTTCAGTAAAATCAACATGGCTTGTCTCTCCTCCATCTATCTTTGCCTGCCTCCCACTTCTGTTCTTTCTCTTTCCGCCCTCCTCTCCTCCAGCTTTATCCCTGACAATCTTGTCTCTATTCTTGGCCCCTGCTTCTCAGTTGGGAGTGAGACGTGACGTACGCTGACAGCTTCCGTGCATAGTTATCTCATTTAAGCTTGCCCAGAGCTCTGTCCTCTTATACTTCAGCCACAGTCAGACGCTGTAGGTCAGCTCTGAGGAACAGTCATGACAATGCAAGACGGGCCTAAGGAGGCTAATGCCATTAGGTCCTGCTATCCATCACTAATGGACATTATAACAATCCCTACCGCCCTGGAAAATGTACTTAGAAATGTCCGGATGCCTTTTAATTATCAGACTGGGTTGTTTAGACAGAAAAGAGGACAAAAAATTGTCCGTTTTCAGCTTTATGACTCTTGGATGCTTCTGCGTGGTGAAAGTTAAAATCATTATCTGAACCTGTTGACCTCCCCACCTGTCTGCAAAGCCAACACAGCCTCACACTCTTTAATTTACAACAGGTACTGTAAGACCTGTTATCAGCCATATTAACACAAATGCACTGGTTTGTTGACTTAAACTCTGTATTTACAGTTTATTTCAGTACAAGGTCCACCAGCTGCCCCACATGCTTCGTGCCAGGTCACAGAATATGTAACAGACTCCAACAAGATTAATACCATGAGAACAGGAAAGGAGTGTTTATTCTGGGATAAATATGGCAGTCTATCGATTCGAGTCAGGAAACCACCTGACCGCAGAGGCTTGAAGATCAGGTTTTCTCAATAAAGTGTGATTTTTGCTTCTCACTTATAACTGCTCTCTGACTGCAAGACAGAATCAATATCAGCTTGAATCGCTGAAGTATAAAGATCCCCTAAGGACATGTTTAAAAAGTATAAAAATACTCAGCTTTGACTTTAATATCATGGCTTTTTCACACGAAAAGTTAGATTTACATCTTCTCCTTCTCGCTCAGTGTTAAATCCAAAATGAATATGCAAACATAGTTTCGAAGTCAAACAGTTTGACACAAGATGTCTCCTATGGCATTGAAAAGTTCTCAGTGTATTTCAGCATACAGTATTTGTGTAAGTTGCAGATTAGACCCTGATTAAGTGCAAACTTGTTGTGAACAAATTCCTGTTCTAATGTAAAACTCGATTCATCTCTTAATTAATTGTTTATTTGTGGAAATGAATTGGAGGAAAATACCCATGACAGTTTCCAAAGCCCAAGTCTTCAAATGTCTTGTTTTCCCTGAGCAGTCCGAAACTATTCATATTTGAGAAGCTGGAAGCACCAAATCTACACCTTTTTTCTAAACAAAATAATTAATAGATGATCAAACTAGTTTTCTGTCGACCAATGAATCGATTCATTGACTAATCATGGATGAATTTGAAAACAGCATCTGCACATTTTTGAAAGGAATAACAACGTTTTGTTGATTTTTAACAACACATTGGTGCCTTCACATCTGTAAAGACATAAAACGTAACCTGGTGATGTTTGTTTTTCTGACTGCAGGTATAACATGGGGTAAGGTGGTCTCTCTGTATGCAGTAGCCGGAGCCCTGGCAGTGGATTGTGTCAGACACGGTCATCCAACCAGCATTCACATCTTAGTGGACAGTCTGGGCCAGTTTGTCCGCAAGTTTCTAGTTCCCTGGCTAAAGAGACGGGGAGGATGGGTAAGTGTAATTTCTGAGCTAAATAATGGTCCACATGTGTGTATATATATTTTTTGGTAATTTCTGTATGGATAATGCTGCTGTTCGATTAGTTTTACTGAGACATTTTGAGGATACGTGACTTTTAGACAAACAAAAAATAAATATAAACAAAAAAAAAGGCTGACATTTGAGCCAGGAAGAAAGAAACGCACACACACACTCTGGTCTTCTGCATTGCTTTGACCAATCTTTCTCTACATTGTTATCTTGTTTATGGATCAGTTTGCTTTCATAAGCTCTGAAGAGCCGAGTTGCATAAAAGAGAAAACCCCTCTTACAAACTGTAGCTTCCTGTGGCCAGATCTGACGCAAATAAGTAATATTTGTTTACGTGACTTTCTTGGTGAAAGATAGAGCCAAAAGTTGCATTGTTACTGAAGTTCTGACTCAAATAAGACTTATTTTATAAATGCCGATTGACCCTTTGTCTGCTCCAGACTGAAATGTCAACCACTATACAATGAATTGCTGTAAAATTGACATTTATTTTCCCTCTCAGACTGAATTTTAATTCCTTTCGTGCTCCCTTAAGTCTGCTTTTACCACACAATATTCTAGTTTATGACCAAATACCACACAAATAACATCATGAACCTCTGTACATTGGGTTTAGAGCTAGATGCTAACACATTAAACTAAAATGGTGAACAATTTTATACCTGACCACTGCTGTGCCTTAGTACAACCTCACAGAGCTGCTAGCATGGCTGCAGACTTCAGCACTGGAGTGCTGCCATTTTATATTTTTGGTAAAATTATATTTTAATGTTTTAATGTGGTCTCATTTTATCAGGCTGAGATCACGAAATGTGTGGTGAAGCAGGATCTCACCCCTGAACACCACTGGCTGTCCTCTGCCATCGAGTCCCTGAAGTACTTCCTCACTACAATGTACGTCTACATCATGAAGGAACCATGAACATCTGAGACCGAGCGCACAGGGGTCGTCATCATCGCTGTTGTTGGATACGAGATTGAAATCTCAGACTTATCAATAATCGATGGAGTGGAAGTGGTCGACTGAGCCTGCCAGCAGATATCAGTCTGTCGCTGAATGGCCATCAACAAATGTTTCATCAGCATCATGTTTGCGTGATCACATAAGTCTTTAAGTGATTACCCTTCATCCAAAGAGTAGTCACGCTGATATTTACGAACATAAATGGCAACGGAGCAAGTTGTGTCCACTCCACCTCTGCTACATATTTTCACACTGCTTACACCAGTGCAGTAAACCAGGCTTCTGCAGTGTTGTGACTGTAATGTATGACGGTGTTCAGGTTGAATGTGTGGCTGTTTGCACTCCTGAGATAAACTGTTTGATGCTTTTATGTGACGTTTGTCTCAGAAAATATCCCTGGAGTGATGAGTAATGAAAGTGAAAGCCACGTGTGTGATGAAAATTGATGCTCAGCTGGCTGGGTCTTTAGTTTTTTTGAGTTCTGAGTCTGAATCAGATGAAAGAGTGACGTCAGGGGGTATGAACTGCTTACACTTCATGGTTTGATTCACACTATTGTACTTTACCAAAGCACGAACAGTGTCTTTTTCCAAAATGTTGTGACTTATTGAACTTTCTGCTGCAGTTTTAGACACTGTTGATCAAAAAAATGTTTCATTTTCCCATTTTTGGCCAAAGACCTTAAGGACCTATAGAAGGAGTTGAATGTGCTGCATCCACACATTTTGGTGGTATCGATTTCCTTTTAAAATCTGTAAATAGTTTATTTCTGATTTTTATTTTTTTATTTTGATTACCAATTGAAGCCACTGCAGTATAAAGACCACCGCTTCGACAGCTCGTCAGGATGAATGTACGGTATACTTGATGGTTGTCACTTTCACAGTGTTAATTTATAAATGTGTGTGTGAACGTTTTTAAAGAAAAATCTAATAAACTGAAGAATCTTCACCCGTGTACTTTGATTATTTTATGACACTTTATCCCACTAAGTTAAATACTTAAAACACAGAACAAGAAGCTTAAAAACATTAAGATATTTAAAGAAGTGAAGTCAAAGTGAAGAAGATAGGTGAAATAACTTTAATTTCTTTTAATGTAGGCCCATGTACTAGTCAACTGAAAGACACAGACCAAACCTGGACATCCTCAAGAAAACTATCACAGTAACAGTATCAGAACAAATCTCTGTGACTCTGAATTTTACACTCAAAAACACTCAGAACACAGTGCAATGACTCCAGAAGATCAGCAGCTACTTTAGCTTTCAACCTTATAATAGTGCAATTTTTAGGTTAAAGTTAAGAGGACAGTGTCCACAAACTTTAATTTGTCAGTGCATTATGAGCTTTACAGCTACAAGACTAATTATCTGGACACAATATTAAGATGATGCAAGCACCCATATTCAAGCAAGGCCATCAAGTATAAAACCTGAAAATGCAATATGAATTTTATATTAAAGGATCCCTGTGGAGATTTTGATATAAACAATGCAGGATTAAAAACACTGCAAATGTTCTGTTGGATGGAAATGCACTATCCTCGCGGATAAGCACAATGTGTTTTGGTGAGTGAACACTGAATGTAAGCATAACTTTTGTTTGTTTACATGAAAACTCCACAGAACCCATTTAATCTTTTTAATATGACTGTAACATTAACTTTTGGTACACAGTCCCACTGCTCTAAACAACGGCCTGGTGTTACTTTATGTAGTGTATGATTAGATTTACCTGCAATTATTTTAAATTAAACTGGTTTGCTGATATGGCACGATGGCTCCTTTGGATAGCTGTATATTATATTTATATTATCTGACTCAGCTGGGATTATTTATCAAGCCTTTTCAGTTATCTTTCCTGACCGAGGTATTTCTGTGCACAAGAAGAAGCCTGCCAGAATGTTGGGTCAAGATGACCGACGGTAGGTGATGTGCAAGTGCTGCATCAGAGTCTGGTTGTCTGTTGCCATGGAAACTGTCTGCTCCAGCCTCCCATCTGGCCGCAGCTGAAACACTCTCGAAATCTGAAAGATTGAAAAGAGCACACAAGGTCACTGAGAGACGAGCAAAACAAGCTAATTTATTTAATTCATTTATTAATACTGAGGATGAATGTGCGATCAGAGAATTAGTTTCACCTGCTGGACATGCGGCTCTCTGGCGAAAGAGGTTCTGGCCAGAGACTGGCTCTGCAGGTTCAACTGCTGCGCTGTCAGCTCTCCCTCTTCAATCTCCACCAGACCTACACAAAAAAAAAACAACACTGGACTGAAGATGTGTGTGAAGTGAAGAAAGAGAAAGAAAGGTCTTTTCCCCAGCGAGAAGCAGAGCATCAAAACATCAGAAAGATATGATTGGGAGGAACAACTGCACATGATTTGTATTTGTATGTGTCTAGAGTAAAGGATGCAGGAACCGCTGAACAAAGAGAGAACTTGGCGCAGAATAAAAGGTTAGGAGATTATTTATAGTATAGGCCAGAAGAAGCACAATTGAAGTGTGTTCGTGTGTTCCTGAAACTCTGCTAAAAACCTTCAAAAATGTTCATTAAACTGACAGAGTATTCCAGAGAATACACTGAGTCACCTCTAATATAAACAATGCACGATAAGTTATGAAAAACATTTTATATTCATGTTAAGCAACTGATTCCTTTACATATCCCGCCACTACGCATCCGGAATGACCCTTTTAAAAAATATGCAACATACTGAAGAGATAAAACTGTTTAATAAAACAACTGGACTTTCCAGTAGTTTGATAAAACTACCTGAGTTTTGTGCGATGATGAACGCCACTCTGTTGGTTCCCGGCTGCATTCGAATGAAGCCGCACTCCCTGTGCAGAGGCTTCTTGGTCTCTGCGTGGAAGGCATTGAACCTGTAAAACAACCGTGAGGAATCAGCTCAGGTTTGTTGACACGGTTTCTAAACTACAGAAATCAGGATGCTTCTTTGCTTTTTTTACTGACACGCCAGGTAACTTAACACTGCAGATCTAGTTAAGCTATATTAGGGCCAGGTTGAGTAATACATCGAGTTAACATGGCTAAACACCATTCATTAAATTCTTTCAGTATTGCACTACAATCTTTCAACTGGTGGACTCTTTCGTATTTTTCTGCTTGCACTGTTTCTACTTGTGCAAAGTCAGTTTATCATAAAGTTGAATCAAAACCTCCTTTGTGAGATAATTCAACAATTTCAGCCACAGACACTTTATTAACATTGTTAAAAAAAACTATTTTACAGAAGCTCAGGTGACTTGTTTGAAAATGTCAAAACCATGGATCTTAAAGAATTGATCTATTATTAGTACTATGACAGGAGCTACAAGCTTTGTAACGATTAACACTTTTTCTGGCCTCCAGTGCTTTAACTTTTCTGCCTTACTGCGTGTGGTTAAAATTCACTCATGGCCAACTTTCACTTTCAACCACACCCAGGATCACTGATGGGTGTGGTTGGAGGTGAAACATGCTTGAAACTTGGTGTCTAGTTAATCTTTAAAGACAGGAGCTGACAGTATAACTCACATAAAGTTGATGACGGGTTGTCCCACGTGGCTGAAGTTCAGCGTCTCTGTGTAGCGGAAAGGTTTTATGGTAGGAAAACAGCCCTCCCCAGGTTCATCTGACTCCCAGGTACCCAGAAGCCAGTCTAGAGGGAGGAGGGCTGCGTTCAACTCCACTGATGGAAAAAATACAAACAGTTTACGCCGCATTAAAAGATAATCCATTCACAAACACTAATGGCTTTTTTTTTTTAACTCATGACAGTGTGACAGTGAACCAGGATGCACAATACCATGACGCTGAAATTGAATGAACCCTCGTTTATTTTATATTTACACCTGTGTACCTGTTTCCTAGAGTACAGCACATTACAAGTGATAACATGTACTTTTTAATCAGGCAGTCACTTTGAGATCAAGATATATTTTGTAAGCGAGACCTGAGTGCTGCAGATAAGAAGAAAAGCAAGCCTAGCTGGAAAAAACAAAACAAGAACACAGCAGCTTTCTCTACTTTACAACCAACGACACAACTTTCTCCTGAAAGTTTTTCTATTCTTTACCTTGAATTTAAATAATTTAAATGTATCTTTAAAGTCTGTGTAGAGTAAGTAAAAATGTGTTTGAGTTTGTCAGACCAAAGAAAAAAGTGTTATTAACCACCCAGACAAATCTGAATGATTAAAAATATCGACAAGTTTATGAACTTTTATGAACTTAGGTTTTAAAATCAGGTAAAAATACTCTTAGCTCCAGGACGGTAGGGGTCTGCTGAATGAGCTGAACCCACGCCCACTCGTGGGAGCAGTCAAACAGCAATTTTGAAGCGATAGAAACGTGTCAGATGAGTTCAGAAAATGACATGACTAACTTTGAAACACTCTGAGATGAATTAGTCTCTATCTCTCTGCTAGGGGTGCAGGCATATGCTCAGGGTGGCCTCAGCGTGTCATCGAGCCACCCTTTAGGACCGCCTACAAAATCCTGGACTGAAAACATTTATTCCCTCCCTCCTCTAAAATACTGAAAAATTGTACATGTGGCACAGCACAGTCTTAGTTCACAAGCAGGGTTTGAAATCATGTGATAATAATAGTAATCAAAATAGTAATGATTAGACAAAAAAATAAATAAAATAAAGATATAATAGAAATAATAATAGTAAAACACATAACAAAACCTCAACCATCATTCATTGGTTTAGAAAGCATCTTCCATAATATATTAGATATTTTAGGCTCTACATAATCAATACATGGAGTTCATATATGAGAGAATAAACCAATATTTCCTCTGGACCAGTATGTCAAATAATCCATAGGTAACAAGTCAAATATTAAACATTTATTTGTGCGTGTGGCATTCAAGGGTTATTAGATTTTATTTAGGCACGTTTATGTAAACCACTTTGTGGTGCAATTTATGCATGAGGCTGAGCTGTCAAACATATTATTATGATTACTATTATTAATAAAGTCACGTACTTATCACTGCAAAACAAAAGCATAAAACTTGGTGCTTTATACATCTCACTATAAGTCAGGGGTCTTCGGCCAGGGGTCCACGGCCCCTAGGAGGTCCGCCAATTTTTGTCCACCAAAATAACGGCGAATGTGAGGATACAGATAACTGAGAGACTACAAACAGCGGAGGCATTTATACTCAAATCAGATGAATCCATGGACATGTCTAAAGACATGCAGCTCTTGGCATTTAATAACCAATAATTATTATGCATGAACTTTTTTTTAGCAATCATAAACACATATAGGCTAATAACCCAGTATATAAATAGGTTAAAAAGGTGAAATGAAAGTTAAATAAAGTAATTATAAAAAAGTTATTATAGGCCAGGCCTAAAATGTGATGCATTTAAATAAATTAATTAGTTGTGGGTGTCCCTGTTCAGCTTGTCTCTCGTCCAGGACCCCTGATATGAGTCAGATCAGAGCCTGTGTTCATCTCTAGGTGGCAGTGATGCTGCAGCCTGGTCGAAATGTGAAGAAGAAGACTGCCAAACACAGGAAGGTGACTATTCATGCCGCACTAAGGACAATTTAAAGCTTTAAAACAACTCTCTGTCACCAGTGCATCTTTATGTATCAATCAGCGATCACAAAAATCAGGACTGTGTTTCTTCCACATTCAAATGTAACCGCATGAAAACAGATAAATATGTCCACTGGACGTTAAAAGAGCTGTAGACATGCTTAAAAACAAACATTACGTTTGCATTTAGTTAATAAACAGTGCATTATTTATCGCAAAGCCACTATATACTAACTTATACAGCTGAACTATGAGTCAACAGAGTCGGTAAGTTACCCTGAAGTGACGTTACCGAGCTGGCAGCAGGCTGCACGTTTATTTAATATTTTTTAATTAATAAACAAAATGTAAATTTATTCCTACCTGAGTGATTCACAGGACACGCCATTGATAAATCAAACTGCCGTCAATCTACCATAAATGTAGGGAGTCCGGCGGAAGTACAAGATTAAATGTCACCACATTATTAATAGTCACACTGCTGACGGTGTTGATCCAGTGTGACGTACTTTTATGAAGCAGGGGATCATGGGAAATGTAGTCTACAGAGTAGAGCAGTACAAATGTGTAAAAATAAGCCCAAGTAAATGTACATTTGAAGTTAATTTCTCACTGATCATTGATGGAGAAGTGTTTGATAAATTACAGCACACTTTATTGACACCTTTCAGTGTACACAGCTTATATCAAATGACAATATCTGCTCCTTTATTTCAAAACTAGCTTTCTTATACAAGAGAGACACATGGCCTCGTGTTTTTATAAAATTACTGCAGTCAAAAGCGCAGAAAATTTCCTAAATGTATGCACTGGTCTCTTAAGCCTTGCTCTTTTTGCAGTTCTTGAGAGCGTCTGCCAAGGCGTTCAGTGCCATGTCAGCATTCGTCTTCTCGCAGTTGTATCCCATCAATCCGATCCTCATCACCTAATGAAAACAGAGGTGGAGAGTACAGGATATCAGAGCCTGCAGTGACTCAGCAGCATGATTCAGAGAAACTGATGACCTTGCTGTTCTTATAACTGGTTGAAATTGGTTTGGTCTGGATGTCTGGAAGTTTATTTAAGGTTATAAAGGTAGCTATGATTTATCATGAAAACACATGATTCTATCCAAGTATTTATTTCAGGGAAAATAGTTTATTTATAAAAAATCATCCACAGTGGCTAAATTTCTGAGTCTGATGGTTACATAAAGGTCAGCTGATGACCATGACCACAATGCTAAAAGAATAATTTTGTCCACTGTTCAGGGTTGAAACACAATCAGCAACTCACCATGCCGATGGATGGGCCCAGGCCTCCAGTCATCTCCATGTGGTGGTGTTTCATGATGTAGGCCAGCAGCTCCCTCCAGTCGTAGCCATCAGGGATGGCAATGGTGGTGACAGAGGGAAGCCTCAATTCCTGTGGGACATGTCACAAAACGACTGTGGTCACAACAGGAGGCAAGTCATGCTGGTCACTTGTAGTGCTACATAAACAGTCCTGTGTTCAAGATATATGATATACAGGACTACTGATACTGATCATGTGTGTTTACGTGTGTAGTCTTGATCAGTGTTGTTTATGTTATTTATTTTGTTTCTTGCAGATGTTCATTGTCCATATACATCTTGTCTGCCTCACCCGTTCAGGGATGAAGAGCTTGACACCCAAGTCCTCCAGTCCTCTGTACAGGTAGCCTGCCACCTCCTTGTGTTTCTTCCAGGACTCCTCCAGCCCCTAGAGGGAGATAGAGATCAGTGGAGATACATGATTATGAGTTACATGACACAAAGTCAAAGAGTCATGTTATTTTTCTGTTCATTTTCCAGCACAGTAGAAACACCACTTTGTCCTCACTTGAGATTTAATGGTGTTATAAACAAAGATGTTGACATATTATTGCTAACAAAAGACAAGGGCCTTGTAGACTCCCAACATCATCCTATGAGCCCAAAGCCCGCAACTTACACCAAACTCTCTTCTGTACAATAAAGATGCTGGCACGAAGAGGATTTTGACAAATACAGTGTAAATGTAAAGACAACATAAACAAAGATAATAATTCTACACATTGGGAATGTCCCTGTACCTTCTCAGCAAGAATAGACAGACTCTCTCTCAGGGCGAAGAATCCAGACACTGGACCGGTGTGGTGGTATCTTAAACCCAGAGCAAACATGATCAGATATTATTCTTATACCAGACCCTGGTGTTGTAGACTGATGTAAACATTTCTGGCACAATAAAACACCTAAAAAAACAAGTTTTCCAATGCTTAATATTAAAATAAATCTAATATTTTTAGTCTCAAGAGATAATCAGCACCAGTCACAATTTAAGTAAGGTTCAGATGGTATGAGGAGAATAATAACACACTTACGCTCTGGCTGGTTTGCCATCACAACCCCAGTAGTTGGACAAATGTGTCATGTCAAGGAGATAGGATACTGGTTTTGTTTTCCTGTTAAACATCTTGTGGCTGTGAGGGGTAACAGAAAGACAAAAATATGCCTGCTTCAATGATTTTTTTGGTCTTGTGTTTTATGCAGTTATGACAGAACTTATATATGGAAACACCTCCTTACCATGCTCTGTCATTAAAGGAAATGGGTGCTGTGCCAGGAGGTGCATTCAGAGCCTTCTGAGAACCAGTGTACAGGATGTCAATATCTGCAAGTGTAATAAGAGGCAGATTATATTACACACAAGCACATGGTAGCAGGTGACGTTATTTAATCCTTCATCATTGTCTTACTTTGCTTGTCCATAAAAATTGGTGCTGCACCAAGAGATGCAACTGTGTCAACCAGGAAGAGGCAGTTATGTCTGCGAGAAATATGACAGTAAGCAGTGAGAAATATGACATTATATTTGGTAATTACATGAAAATCTGCATCTTCTGGTGTGTTTGAGGCTCACTTCCTGCAGATGTCTCCAATGCCATCCACTGGGTGACAGAGGCCAGCAGAGGACTCTCCATGTGTGAGGAAAAACAGGACAGGCTTGTGTTTCGCTACGGCCTACAGGAAGATGACAGTTATGACAGACTTATGTGATTACCTGACATTGTAACAGATTATATTCAGTCATTTATACAGCTAAATAGTTCAGCCATAGCTAGTTAGACAGGCTGATTTGATCGTAGTAGCTTTAGTGAGTTATGGGCTGCTTCAGACACGCTGTGCTTACCTGTTCAATTTCTTTATTGCTGAAATATCCTCCAGGTGTTTTTACCATCCTATGTACATTGGCACCTAAAGATTAAAGACAATTGTCATAGATAAATGACATGAGGATAAAATACACAATCACTGGCCTGTTTGGAGACCAAGTGGATGTGTGCGTAAAACCCGTGCGTAAATACATACCCATTCTTTCTGCAATTTCTGCAACGCGCTCTCCCCAGATACCGTTGATGGCAACGAGCACGCTCTCTCCGGGCTCCACTACGTTGAACACGGCACACTCCATGGCCGCGTGTCCAGAGCCGCTCATAGATATGGTCATGTTGTTCTCTGTCTGAAAGGCGTACTGGATACCTCGTTTGATGTCATTCATGATCTAAGAAACAAAGTGAAAAACAAAGTGTTGTATTGATTTCAGTGGGTGGGGGTACAACCACGCGCAATTACGCAAAACTATTGATCTGTTTCCCCATGAAAATATTTATTTAGTCTGTTTATAATGAAAATATAAATAAAGTAGAAATTTTAATTGTTAACATGAATAGTTTTTGTACAACAGCAAACTTTTAAGCTGAATTTGGTTTGAGAAAAAAACTGTGAGTAAAACATTTCACTAATTTTACTCAGTTTTACTTCACAAAGTTAAAATGTAATAATTCTACAGTAAACTACTAAAAGTAATAATTCTGTATTCCACATTTTACTTGATGAACCTGCGTCTCCAACTTGTACTCAAGTTCAGTACCTGAGTAAAAATCCTTATTTCCAGTAATTACAATTCATCATAAACTGTAACTCACTCTGAGTTCCATACAAGTTGTTTACCTCAAACATTTCTTGATGCATGTGACCAATTATCGGCTTGGCCCCTACAGCTAAAATACGTGGGGGAACGTTTGACGGCCCCGGTCCAAATAGGTAACGTAGTGGCACTTCCAGTGGCCGGAGCATGCATGCCGGAGGCGGGATGGTGACGGAGGACATGGATCGATCCAGTCGCTGCAGCAGCAGCGCGTTCTTCGCGGTCTGCTGGGCGAGCAGCGCGCTCCGGCTGAACAAAGCCCGCTGCATCACGCCTGGTGGTGTCCTGGTCCCTGAGAAGCCTGTACGGAGTAAGACGGAGAGATTGAATCTGACTGCGAAGTTTGGGTTGACAATTTAAAACAAACAGGGCTTTGACCTGTTGGCCACGGGGCGGTGTGCCTCCCCTTATTGCCAACCCAGCTTTACACTTATGGCCAATAAGAAACACAACATCCTATTAGCTGGTTACAGTAAACTTGTGCATCCAGTTGTAGATGAGTGGTGAATTTTGAAACTTTGCAAGATTAAAAACTTCTGAAACTTATAAAACTAGAAAATACTCAAAGAGCTTCTGAGCAGGTGCTTATCAAGGCCCATTTCTCACTTGGATGAGACTATATGTGGAAAAATACAATACAGATTTAAAACATCATAATTTCATTGTCCAGCCAACAGAGTGTGCACACTTCAAATATCTTGAAGCAGTACAGTGAAAAAGCAAGATTCAAACGTAAATCTCTATATAAGTCATTTTCTCATAGGTTGGAGCCACCTGGACTGGTTTTTTGTGACACATTTCTGGTCTAGACAAGTAATGCTTGACTCTTGAACTCTTGAGAAAAAGTGAGAACTTGCACTATGCTGCTTAAAACCAGTTCAGGCTAGTTTACATGTGGTTTGTTGATTTTGTACGTCCCTCCAGGCACACAGCAGCATTGGGTTTGTAAAGAGGTGTCTCCCCTCGGAGAGCCAATCTGTTCTTTGAGAGGAGGAAGGAGGCAGGCATACACAAACACACACACACACATGAATGTTGTTTTTCTCATACAAAGAACATGGATATCACACAATAATCTCAAAGGTTTTAATTAACATAGAATAATAGGTAGACAATTGTTAAACTTCTTTGAGTCTAAATCCAGTTGAGACACTTCACACTGGACATCAGAAAATAGATCTTAAAACATTTGAGCTTAACATAAAAATAACACTTTCCCCAATTAAATTTAAATAATTAAATTTAATTTTCCTTAATTAATTTTGGTCATTTTATTTTGAGTGTCTCACATCTGTATTTTTGCGTTGCTCTACTCAGATTGTTTCAGATCATATTTTCAATGACGCAAAAGTTGTTGTGAAAACAATACAAGACAAGCGAGAGTTTTTCAATTAGTTTTGCCGGAATTGAGTATTAAAAAAAGACATTCATATTTTCCTTGACTCTACACAATTGTTTCAGGTTTAGCACCATGTAACAGACAGCTATTTTTGTGAAAGTAGGAAAATATTAAATGAGGTGACTTAAACTACAAATGGATCTGGTCAAACGTCTCACTGTGATGTTAAAGATTTACTCTGATCAAGTCGTACTTTGCTTTATTTTTTATAAATCTCCTTAAAACCGAACCGGAAACAAAACCTTTGCACCATATATTAAAAGATGCTGTTTGTTCCCCTGCTGTTTATCAGTCACTGAGTAGAAGCCCACATTGCTGACCCTAACTTTGTTCTATCACAGCTAACAGAAATGCTTGTGGGTACTCCTCTCTGAGTCTGGCTGGGTAAATAATTACAACACTCAATAAATAGGACTCCCTCTCTGTGGCCTTTGGACTCAACGCTCAAAATGTGCCCAAACAGAGCAGGAGGAGGCGCTGGGGAAGGATGGGCATGATGAGGGGCAGTTATATACAGGTGCATCAGCAGGTGGCGTCATAAAAACTGTCTCAATCCTGAGGACATTATGTACTAGGCTATGATCCAATTCAACTAAACTCATCCTAATTTACCAATTTCTGAAAAGCAAATAAGGAGGAATTAGGAGTGAAATATAACATTCAGTTTTTCCCTGATGTTTTTCTCTGAACACCAAATATAAGAGTTACACTATCTGAAAACATTCACTAGTAATCGTTTAGACATTCCACATGGTGTCACCATAGATGCTAGAAATGGTCACTCAGAGAAGATATTGATGTTGATTTCATACCTCAAAAAATACATATTTAAGTTGCAGTCAGTTCTGTAATAAACATCCACATTCATGATTTGAACTCAGAAAGTTCATCATTATTTTATCACAGAGCTTTTGTGGCAGTGAATCAGAGTCATCGTCACTAAATCCTGATAGTCTGAGTGATCTGGCTCAACACCTCACTCCTGACAGATTAAACTCAACGTCCCCTTTCTCTCTTGTCCCAGAGCTTTCACTTGAATCACATCATTGCCCTGGTACATGGAGATTCAAGTTTTATATGAGCGATCAAGTCAACCTGTTAAGGGACAATTGGGCTAAAGATTTGCTATTGCCCTCTGTCCTGCTGCCTCCATTTTATCATTAGGTGCCAGGATAAAAGTTTAGTTTAACTAAAAACATTATTTACTGAACTGAAATAATAAATCTAGACTTTGACACAATTATTCTATACATGGCCACACACTTACCCAGCAGAAATGAGTAAAGGGACTTTAAGTTGCGCTATTTCTGATTTCTCTAAACAATAATGTAGTTATACAACTTATATGAAGGGAAAGACGAATGTTAAAAATGGTGCCACCTACTATTCTATCTTCGATGCCCGTAAATGCCTCTGCATTTTCTTTTTAAAGGATGATTTATAAGTGTTTAGGCTGATATTAAGGGGTACTGTATTACAGTTTCTTGTAGCTTTGTAAATTTCAGTTTGATGGACTGGTTGTTGGGCTGGGTATCAGAATATGACCCTTACTGGTTAATCTGGTGTTGTGTGTGTTAAAGGTGCAGCTAATAGGATGAAGATCAAGTTATATAACTCTGCTTTTAATCGACTTATTATTATTCGACTTATTATTACTTTTTCTTTTTGTTATTATTATTATTATTAGTAGTAGTAGTATTAGTTTTATTATTATCCCTTGTCTATTCTTTAATTATTATACGCAATGGTGTGTTTGAGAGTTTTTTGTTTTGTATTTATTTATTTTCGCTGAGAGTGCTGTTTGGGGAGAAGATGGATTTTATGGCTGTTGTTGTTTGTTCATTGTGTATTGTTTATTGAAAATGACCAAAAACTGACTAAATAAAGTTATGAAAAAAAGGTGCAGCTGAACAACATGACTACACTTGAAGGAATCCTTTAATTAGTAGTGAGCCAAGAGAAGTGTAACATTTGAGTGCAGGTTTTAATTAGAGCAGCCCAGCCTTGTTTTGATCCTTGGTCCTTTAAGCAGGTTAGAGCTGATGTGACTGTATGATGGGAGGTTTAGATGGTCTTCTCTTCCAGTCTCATATTTTCACCCACATTTGTCTCTCTCAGGCCTGTTCGCCTCTCCCTCCCTCCCTGCCTCTCTGATGTGTCTCTGTGCTGCATCGCTCTGCCTCCACCATGGCTGCCGATGATGCTGATGCTGATGTCATCACCGCCTCCCAGCATCCCTGGCACATCAGCACCGCCATTTTCCCTCCTCTGCTCAGACTGACTGTTGGACTAGACAGACTAACAGCGGGTCCGCTGGAAGCATCCCGCACCCATCCTCCTGTTTATCCATCTGGCCCTCGCTCCTCCCTCCCTCCTGTCTCCCACTCTTCATTTCTAGTTGACGCACCGCTGCGCTCAGCGCTCCAGCCCACCCAGCGCGGCTGCTGAAGCTGAGTCTCCATCTCTCTCTCTCTCTCTCTCTCTCTCTCTCTCTCTCTCCGGCGGATTCTCCATGTATGGATGCGTCAAGGAAAGGGATGCAATAGGCTGACCAAACACAGGGAGAAAGACAAAAATACAGCTTGCTGAGGAGATTCAAGAAGGAGGGACCGGAGGATCCTGGCGCTGTTTTGAATGGGCAGAGGATTCACCCTCTGCGGTCGTCGAGTCTGAGTTGCTGAGGTAAGACACGGCTCCTTTTGAGATGTTTTTTTACGGCACAGCATCGCTTCTGATGGGTGTCACGCCTTGGTGAGGACTGCTTATGTGCGTTGATGATTTGGAGGCCTTTTTGGATGATAAATAAGGACGCTGCGTCAGGATGTCAACAATTGTCTTTTTAAAAATAAATATTCAAATCCACCTTTAGAAAAATGACACCACCTGCACTCGGAATAATTTGGGTAAGCATATGAGCTGATTGGAGCTGTAAACGTAATATCAGCTCTAATAATGTGCGCTGACCTCCTTTCTGACGCAGTGTTAGATTATTTGGAGCCTGTGCCGTTTTGTGTTTACGCGGCCTGTGTTTGAGGTGCGGCAGGCAGAGCAAGATGGAGGAGACATGGCATAGAAATAATCGCTGTTTCAGCCTCAAATGTCTTCTCAAATGTTCAGAGTTGTTGTGTCCTTTGAATCCATCCTGCGCAGAAACCAGCCTGTTAAAGATGCTCAGGTGAATTTGTATTTTTCCATCGATGGAGGCTGAGGAGATGAATGTGCGCTGCGATGTCTCAACTCAAATAAACACATGAAATCATCAGGTCATTACCAGAGGAAGCAGATAAAAGCCACAATTTGCTGTTTTAAGGATAAACAGCACGAGTAAGAAGCAAACTGTTGCAAAGATGCTGTAAAAAAAACCAAAACAACACACCACAGCGAATTAAACATTCATGTATGCGTGTTATTTGGTGTGAAGCAGTGAGGAGTTTCATCACAAGGCCCTCAGCCAGTGATATATGAGGCCAGGGGATGATGCCCGAAGAATAAGCAGCCATTTTATTGTAGAATAGCGGGGATGCTGATGATCTTCCTGCCAAATAATGACCCTGCAATTTAATCAGCTTGTTTTTTGGAGCTGTGTGGAGCCAAACTCTCTGATTCAGGCCCTGAAAATGGAGAATGTGTCACTGTGTGATGAAGCTAACGAGGTCCAGTCCTAAGTATTTAATCATAATAACAACAGACAGCAAATGGATGATTCAAATGATGATAAAAAAAACAAAAAACAAAAAGCCAACAGTGACGTTGTTCAACAGATCAGTCTGTGTGGTGTTAAGTCCTTCTCATCATCTACCTGTCCAGGTTCCAGGTGTGTCTGTGTAGCCACACAGATCTTCAGCTCTTCTTCCGCTCACTCACACACCCACCTGCAACATGGCGGGGGCTTCGGTGAAGGTGGCGGTGAGGGTCCGACCCTTCAACTCCAGAGAGATGGGGAAGGACAGCAAGTGCATCATTCAGATGTCAGGAAACACCACGAGTGAGTAGAAATCCAGGTCGTTCTTTATTGGTGCTGACTGACAGAAATGGTGTGGCTATGAAAGTTAACTCTGATGGATGTGGACTTAAATGTTGACATTGTGTTGAGACGTGGAAGAATGTGGATCTGGTGTTGTACATTATGATCAACACACAGCGTTTGAACTGCAATGGAAGCAAAATAAGTGCACTTAAGTCTCACAGAGAGTAACTCACCTCAGTGAGATTTCAGTTATTATTTTTATATTTCATTGACGTCTCCATCCACTCTAAGGGGCTTATTGTTCTTTCACTTGGATGTCTGAGCTTTTCTTTGACACAGCTGTTTTCACATTGAGATGCTGAAGAGGAAAAAGTTTCTCTTTACTGTCTTTAAATCTGTTTTTAAGACATGCAGGCCTGCAACTAATGATCACATTCATTATCAATTTAATCTGCTGGTAATTTTCTCTATTAGTCGATTTATTTTTTGTTCTAAAATGTTAGGCAGTAATGGGAAGCAGCCATTAGGATTTTCCAGAACTTAAGATGATGTCTACAGATTGCTTGTTGGACCAGTTGAACTTGATGATGGTGATGATAAACAACCAGACTAGACTCGACCACACCGACTAGACAACATGCAGCTTATACAAGTGTGATGTGGAAACCTGAAACCTCCAGTGCACAGACTGGGAATAGATTTCTCTGTGGAGGAAGAGAGACATCTTGTATCCAACAGTTAAACCATTAAAATATTTACATATTTTTTCAGCCATTTTAAGAATTTGTAACCAGGTAATTTGACTTCATTTTGTGCTAAATCTATCAGACATAAATCATGACAAGTATGTTTTTATGTCCTCAAAATAGAATGAATAGAGACATAAAAGGGATCTTTAAAAATATACCTGCAATATACTGTGCAAACTGTATAATCTGTAAAATACTGCAACGAGAGATGAATAATTGACTGAAAAACAGGCTGTATGTAATTGAAACATTTGAAACTATATGTTAGACAGTGAAGCAGACCTTTTTCTCATGTACATTACAAATAGGCTGCTGGGAATAGGCTACATCTTTCTGTTGTCAGTCATTAACCTACTGTAAATGGATCTAAGATCGAAGTATTGACACATTCTTTCTGTCAGGTAATTTTTCAGTCTGTGTGAATCACAACATGTTCATATTCTGAGACAGTCTGATAGAGCAGTTTTTTTGTAGTCTTTGACCTACATTGAGTTTAGCATTTAACCTCAAATTTGTCTTGTGGACAGCTTTGCCCTCCGGTAACAACAACGAATATGCAGGGAGGCATGCGACATCTTGGCAGCTACTAGAGGAGGAAACAAAAGCTTCAGTCAGGCCTGAAGCCTGTCAGTGTGTGTGTGTGTGTGTGTGTGTGTGTGTGTGTGTAGGATGTAGCGACCGCCGCAGCTCTCCTCTCTCATCATACGAGCTGCAGGGACCAGAAAGACCTTGTTGTTCTGGTTGAGTCCAGACGCGGGGTCAGCTGATACAAGTGTGTGTGTGTGTGTGTGAGCCAGAAAGAGGGACTATGTCACCCTGTGGTGCCTCTCTGTGTTTTTATTGTCCTCATTAGATCCAAACTTCTATTTTTTCAATCCATTAACTTCACCGACTCTGATTGTGAGAGTTCACAGTTTCAAACTTCTATATTTTTCTTGACGCTCCCTGCGATACCCGCTTATCCTTTAGAGGGTATAGTTCATAGATGGATGGATGTTTGGTCACACTGTGTTGTGCATGTTCACGCAAAGCGGCAACCTCCATGCCTGTGGAGCGAAGCCAATGTGGAAGTGCCAAAAACTGCAGTTCCTCAAACAGCCACTTGAGGCTGGCTACAGAAGTCAACAGGAGTCTCCATAAGTCCCCATGTTAAAATGTTCAATTTCACAGCAGAAATAAACACATTTACAGCCTGTTACAGAAAACTGTTTTGGTCTCTATATAGCTAATATCCTCGTTCAACTGCGATGAGGATGATTTCTTTATATATAGATATATAGACTGGTGTATAGCAGTGTATGCTTTAATTTAAACACAATGTTATTGCATTAGTGATTATTTTTAAAATTTTTAATGCACTTATTTCTGTTATTTGAAGGTGAAAGTATAGAGGGGACAAGGGGGGAGAGAGAGGGGGAACAAACATCCCAGTTTGGAATTAAACCAGGGACATTGTGATCACAGTATAGCTGGATTACATGCATCTTTAACCAGTAGTCAACCAGCTGGTTCCTCTATCTAAACGTTTTGTTGGATAAGTTCAATAGAAACAGTCGCATCAAATCAAATACAGTCTCAATTAAGATCAAATGCAATCACTTAAGTCTTCATGATTTTCCAGCACTTTTCATGCAAAGAGAACACAACAGTGTTTGGAGTACGCATTTGGTAAATGTTTGTGGCACCTGTTTCGACACAACTGGATTGAATTGATCATGATGGAAAAAACTTGGTAGTTAAGAATGTGTGTGTGTGCGGTTAGGACGTGATGAAAGCTCAGTCAAGGCGCAAGAAAGCTTTGCATCAAATAATGAGGAATTGTAATCTGTATGATCTTTGAACTATGAAATATTTTAACACTTTGCATTCTGTAGCTGATGTTAAACTGACAGTAAACAGATTGAAATGGAATATTAAAATACTCAGGTTGTTAGAGTGACTCAGTCTCTGATGCTTCTGCCGGGTCTGTTTTGTTCTGTTTCAGCGATCCTGAACCCCAAACAGCCCAAAGAAAACAAGAGTTTCAACTTTGACTATTCTTACTGGTCACACACCACGGTGAGTTTCCCTGCATCACTATCCAGATAAGAAAATGCATGATTTGCACTTAAACAAGATATTGATCAAAAATATTGATTAAACGTCAGAATCTTCATAGAAGCAGAAACGTGTATGCTTTTAGCGCAAAGTGTTTTGTCTATTAGAGCGTATTCACACTGTAAAATAGGTTTGTCATCTCTTTATTCTCTCTGTTTGCAGCCTGAGGACATCAACTATGCGTCCCAGATGCAGGTGTATAAGGACATCGGTGAGGAGATGCTGCTTCATGCCTTTGAAGGCTACAATGTGTGCATATTTGCATACGGCCAGACAGGAGCGGGCAAAAGCTACACCATGATGGGACGACAGGAGCAGGACCAGCAAGGAATTATACCTCTGGTAAAACAAAATACACTTATGACATAATAATTAAACACAGACCAAATATATTCTCCTCTTTAATAATTAAAAGATGCAACTTTGACCACAACAATGACAACCTTTGTTTTTTTTTAGCTGTGTGAGGACCTTTTCACCAAGATCAATGGCAGCAATAATGACAACAGCATGTCCTACTCCGTGGAGGTGAGTGATTCTCTTTTACATTTGGAGGCTTTTTTATGCACAACGTCTCACAAATTGTCTCAGTCTTGATCATCTGAAATTATGACTATTAAAAGTCTACTTAATAAATTGACGTCTGATGTCCTAGGGCATAGATAAATATCTGAAATAGGGAATATCTGTTATTGTATTTCTAACATCAGATAGTCTGAAGCTAAATCACTTGATTTATAATCGTTTCTTGCCCCAGGAGCCATCAAGTAGTAATAATAACTCATGAAAACATTGTACAACATGATCGGCTCTTTGTCTCCTGCAGGTGAGTTACATGGAGATCTACTGTGAGCGTGTGCGTGACCTGCTTAATCCCAAAAACAAAGGAAACCTGCGTGTCAGAGAGCACCCTCTGATGGGACCCTACGTTGAAGATCTGTCCAAGCTAGCCGTCACTTCATACAACGACATCCAGGACCTGATGGACTCTGGAAACAAGGCCAGGTAAACAGAGCAGGACTTCTTAGATTACTTCCTGTAATGATGGATGGAAAACATGAGATGATTTTGAAATGAAACAGTGGCTGGAACAAATGATTGACGGAGCGGATAAATCGTTTCGTTTTTTCTCAGGACTGTGGCTGCGACCAACATGAACGAGACGAGCAGCCGCTCCCACGCTGTCTTCAACATCATCTTCACCCAGAAGAAACACGACATGGAGTCGGACAACACGTCAGAAAAGGTTAGACTTATGTTGTTGCTTTAGAAATAAAAGAAATAATGCTCATCTCAGACAAACAGATCAATAAGTGGAATAGTTATATTATTCTGAACCTTGTCTTACTCAGCAGCCTTAGAAGAGATGAATGATTTTAGTACCTTTTACGACCCGAGTGGAGGCCGTCTGTGGCGTTGTTATCCGATGAATGTGTTGTTGTATTGATTGATAACCACATATGAGACTTTACTGCCTGCTCTCACAATGCAGTTTACGGTATGTTAGCTGTGGAGGGTGTCTCGTCTTTTTCATCACATTTTTTAAAATATTTTGTATCATCATAGGTCAGCAAGATCAGTCTGGTGGACTTGGCTGGCAGTGAGAGAGCCGACTCTACCGGAGCTAAAGGAACCAGACTGAAGGTGAGACGAAGCTGCAGATTTGTGGTTGTTTTTATGTTACTTCTGCACGCACGAAGGAGACAGAAACACATCTAGTAAAGAAATGCAAAATAAAAAACGAAAACTTCTCTGTATTTACAGGAAGGAGCGAACATCAACAAATCTCTAACTACTCTGGGAAAAGTTATTTCAGCTCTTGCTGAAGTGGTATGTTTTTCCTTTTTTTAACACTAAAATATATTGTCGTAAATTGTCATTTTATGTTGTTGTTTTTTTAACAAATGTTTCTCATTTCTCTTCCAGGACTCTGCACCAAACAAGGTCAGTAGCACAATTCTGAGAAGACAAATCGATCCATTAGCTTTCAAATTATAATTCTGAATGAGTGATCAGAGATTCAATTTTGTGTACAGAACAAGAAAAAGAAGAAGGTGGAGAGTTTCATTCCCTACAGAGATTCAGTCCTGACTTGGCTGCTGAGGGAAAACTTGGGTATGCACACATAATAAGCCTGAACTTATACCACAATAAAATAATATTCTCCTTCAATTAATGCATTGTGTCACTTTCTTTGTTTTTTTAGGAGGAAACTCTCGTACAGCCATGGTGGCTGCCCTCAGCCCTGCTGATATTAACTACGACGAGACCCTCAGCACCCTCCGGTGGGGAAAATGTCAATGAAAGATGATTAAATTAGATTTTTCTTTCTCTCTGGAAATAGCAGTTTGAGATAAAGTCACACTAATACCACAGGTTCAACCTGTAAAATAGATTACTGATTAGATTCTGGAGCATTTTTCTGGAAAATGGACTTCATGTAGCTCAGCAGTGCACCATAATTTCCAAAAGTATTTTACCTCGGCTAACTTTCAGTAGCATGCGCCTCATTTCAGGCTCATATTATCATTAGTTGCTCATTGTAATTCAGTGTGCAGAGCAGGAGGAATCATCCTCATGACCTTGTTGACCTCTATCCCTCCAGGTATGCTGATCGTGCCAAACAGATCCGCTGTAACGCTGTGATCAACGAGGACCCCAACAACCGCCTGGTGCGTGAGCTGAAAGAGGAGGTGGCTCGCCTCAAAGACCTGCTGTTCGCACAGGGCCTGGGAGACATCATAGAAAGTGAGTGTCACGCAGAGAAAACACAAACATAGAAAATGCACATGTATAGGCACACACACACACACACTAGATCATCTGTACAGTGTATTTTCTGACTGTACATTTAAGCCAGAGGATGACAGTTTAACTTGGAGTGTGGGTGTCTCTCACACTCATTCTCTTCTCTCCTCTATGCTATCAGCGTATCGCTGTCCCGACCCCGTCATCACTGGTTTGAAATGTGTGTATAACTCGAGCAAGCCTGCGCTTTGCAACTAATAGAAATGAATCCTGAATCCCCCCCCCCCACCACACCAGAGATCAAACTAACAGAACCAAGAGACTGTATGTGAAGTCAGACAAACCTGACGTGATTATTTTGGGCAACACAAAAATATTTGGAGAGGTTGCTGCATTGACTTACTCTGCAAAATGGCCTCCTTTCTTTCCATTAGTTCTGGTTTCCATGGTAATACTTTTCTTTTTAATTCTCTCTGCTTTAGTCTGGGTCCAAGTCCAGCCTCTTAATACTTCCAACACATTTTTTAATTGGCTGAGAGAAGCTTTGCATCGTGATCCAGAAGTTCATTAACAATCTGAAGCCGACGTTGATGTTGTGTTTAAGAGATCATGGAAGGAAGGACTGACTGGGAGGACGCCATTTTAAATCGCTGAGGAACATCCTGGTTCTCTGTGTGTGGAGCTAATTGAAACTATTAATCGGGTGCTTAGTGGCCTGCATCGCTACCCAGGGCTGTGCTGTTGGAGAGTTGGATTTAGGACATGCAACACATGATTTATTTATTTAGATTCAGGACACGCAACATGAAAAAAACTCAGGCTGTATTTATTGCATTGCAGTATGTATGAATATATTTTTGATTTTCCTTCTCATAACATTCTTACGCTTGCGAGCTTGTTGAGTGTGTCCACATGTAGTCCAGTGTCAGAGAGAAATTTGGCTTTTATTGTGCGCTATCATTGAATTTGAGTTGCTCTTTTCTCTCTGTCTGCAATGGCTTTGGTAAGCAAATGACCTCTGCTTCTTTGATCCATTATTTGAGCTTTCTCTTCTTTATTTTTTTGTACTCCTCCCCGTTGTTTCCCTCATTTTATTTCCTGATGTCTTTCCTTAATTACCCGGCGTCTGCTCCTACCTTCCGTCCGTCCGTCCGTCCTTCCTTCTTTCCTTCCTTGCTCACTCCCATGCAACGCCTCTCTCTCTGGCAGACCTGTGCGATTACAAGAACTTTGTAAATAATCGCCAGGCTGTCAATCAAAGGGGTGATCTCTCCACAGTGTCCAATGCCATGACAGGAATGAGTCCCTCCCCCTCGCTTTCGGCCCTGTCCAGTCGTGCCGGATCCATCACCAACCTCCATGACCGTATCTTCAGCCCGGCCAGCGAGGAGGCCATCGAGAGGCTTAAGGTAGGAAGGATGATGTTGGTCTTGCTGGAAAGGTTTGACAAAACTGAATAAATACAATTTGAGTCTGTCACATTTTTAGATATTTGTCTTAATTTTTCCAACAGGAAACAGAGAAAATCATCGCAGAGCTCAATGAGACATGGGAAGAGAAGCTGCGACGTACTGAGGCCATCCGTATGGATAGGTTCGTCAAACATATTCATGCACAGGCATTCAATCACATTCAATCATCCCCCAAGAAATTTACAGTATATTTAACCTTGTAACAACCACCTGCCTTGAAACCTGGTACAAACATTCATGGTTCCCAGTGGATGAATCCTTATGTGTAGCAGTTTTACAGAGATGGTAGCATGGCTGTGGACTGATTTCAGAAGTGTACTCTGTCTTAGGTTTTTTTTTTATTACAATAACCACAAATCTAATATACAATGCATTTTATATTCAAGTAACTGTGTGTGGCAAACCTTAACATTCTTGAATTTGACCCTTTTAAATCACTTTGACCTTATTGTTGTCTGTAAAATCAATGATCTTATGCTAACTGTGCGACTGTCTCCCATAGGGAGGCTCTACTGGCTGAGATGGGTGTTGCCATGAGAGAAGACGGAGGCACTGTGGGCGTCTTCTCCCCAAAAAAGGTAAGATGCTTGTCACTGTTTTAATAGTTTGATGTAGTCACAATATCTGTACGAACTCACATAAACAAAATGTTTTTGCTTTTAGACTCCTCATCTGGTGAACCTGAACGAAGACCCGCTGATGTCAGAGTGTCTGCTTTACTACATCAAAGATGGCACCACCAAGTAAGGCTTAAAATTTGGGGGATTTAATCCAGATACCAGATACTTTTCTGGGGAATTTGTCTCAAGTGGATTATCTTCTGTTCTTTCAGGGTCGGCCGTGAAAATGCTAAGACTCGCCAAGACATTGTTCTCAGCGGCCATTTTATCAAAGATGAACACTGCACCTTCAGCAGCACCACAGGCCCTCAGGGAGAAGGTAGAGGCTGCTCTCTGTCTTAAAAATAAATATATTAAACATTAGACAGCAAATTAAGACAGCCATATGTGTATATGTATACCAGAATATGTGTTAAATACCTTGTTGAAATAATTATATAACCTTGTCTTTAATAGGATGTGTCATCCTGGAGCCATGTGAAGATGCAGAGACGTACGTCAACGGGAAGAGAGTGTCCTCTCCAATTGTTCTGCGGTCTGGTACGCATGGGTCTTTGGTGGGAGATAAAATGTGTGAATATGAATGTGTAATTAAGATCATTTTAAAAACTTTTATGTTTCCATGTACACTTTTTAGGGAACCGCATCATCATGGGAAAGAGCCACGTGTTTCGCTTCAACGACCCTGAGCAGGCTCGTCTGGAGCGAGAGAGGACGCCGTGCGCTGAGACGCCGGTGGAGCCTGTCGACTGGGCCTTCGCTCAGAGGGAGCTGCTGGAGAAACAAGGCATCGACATGAAGCAGGAGATGGAGCAGAGGTGTGTGGAAGTTATCGATGATGACTGTGATCACTATATTACATTGATATTTACTTATTTTTAATTATAGGACTGTTTTAAAATCTAGTTTTGAATCTCTTTCAGGCTTCAGGAGCTTGAAGATCAGTACCGCAAAGAAAGAGAAGAAGCCAGTAACCTGCTAGAACAACAGAGACTGGTGAGCACAAGCTCTGTTTGATACAGTCATTTAGCATTTAAAGTTCATGCACACTCATTTTGATCTTATGTTTTCTTTAGGACTATGAGAGTAAACTGGAAGCTCTTCAGAAACAAGTAGACT
The DNA here is from genome assembly GCF_000972845.2 of Larimichthys crocea. Lineage (NCBI taxonomy): Eukaryota > Metazoa > Chordata > Actinopteri > Sciaenidae > Larimichthys > Larimichthys crocea. The sequence goes on from NC_040012.1 coordinate 13,887,741, forward strand.
CTCGGTACCTGGAGTCTCCCGAGGAAGAAGAAGAGCCTGAGGAGGAAGGTAACACTGTCACTTTTATCTGTAACTGACCCGACAAACAATCCTCTTAATATTTTATCAAAACGAACACACATGTCCTGTGTCTTGCCTTCCAGTGCCATGGACGGCACGTGAGACAGAGTTGGCTCTGTGGGCGTTCAGAAAGTGGCGTTTCTACCAGTTCACCTCTCTCAGGGATCTGCTTTGGGGCAACGCCATCTTCCTGAAAGAGGCCAACGCTATCAGTGTGGAGCTGAAGAAAAAGGTGTTTGTTACTGTAAAACATTACACTTCTACAGCACTGTGAGATGTGATATGCCATGTGTTTGGTATTTAGGTAAATATAAAACAGATAAATAACATAGTCCAAAAATGTACTTCTATTCACAGAAGTTTTTGTTTTTGAAGTCTTAAGATTGACTCAAATCAGCCTTTTGTTTTTTTGGGTGCTATCCCACACTAAAATCATAATACGCTCATCAGACTAGCTGAGAATAACAATTTTTAGTTCAGAGTTTAGAGTTTAGTCACTTCCCCCTCACATATTTTATTTCCAAAACATGCCAGCCTCATTTGAGCAGATTTTTTCCACCCCCTCACCGTCCATTTATTCATTCATTCAACTTCTTTATTAATATAACATAATAACATCCAAATTAAAGATAGAAGTACACATTTAGTCTCAACTATGGCACTATGGCTGAGTGTTTCTGTGGCCTAGCAGTCATCCACGTCACTGCAACGAATCCAGCTGGTGACCTTTGTTGCATCTCATCCTCCCTAATTCCCTGTCTGCAGCCTCTTGTCTGCATACTGTCAGTAAAGGCCAATTACCAATAAATGAATGATCACTTTGGTCATATGATCTGTTAGAAAGTATGACAAAACAGTTATTAAAAACACTACAGGCTTGAACCATAATCAACTGATCAATAAGAAACAAAACTTTCCACTTTTCATCATTTTAATGTGATGCTGCTGCATGAAGAGTTTTGTTTTTCAGCCGAGACAGAGATTATAAAATGTCTGCCAGTTTCCATGGACAAAACTAATTTAATTGGATTTGCATCAGTGTGAGTCTCTAAACTATTGATTGTCTCCCAGTGAGTCATCACAATATTACAAACATTACACAGTGCTGCATAGTGAAAGTTAGCTCTGTGCACATGACTTTTGATTTTTTTTTAGGCTAAAATGAAACTTTACTGCAGATTTAATTTATTACTTTCATGTGAAAAAAATCCCTCTGATTGTTTGTGCATATTTTATGTCGTTGTTTAATGAAGGCTGATATTACAACATCGACCTCTTTCATCTACAACAGATATGACGCAGGAGGATATAAAACAAGCAGTCACTCATAGTTTCTTTTTGTCTTGTATCACCCACAGGTGCAGTTCCAGTTCGTCCTGTTGACAGACACCCTGTACTCTCCCCTGCCACCCGACCTGCTGCCCCCGAGTGTGGCCAAAGAGAGGGAGAGACGACCGTTCCCCCGAACCATCGTAGCGGTTGAAGTACAAGATCAGAAGAACGGAGCCACACATTACTGGACTCTGGAGAAACTCAGGCACAGTGATTTTGGAGTTCACTTCTTATATATAGTACATTTAGTGCCTTTAATCTCCTGTCTTATATCCTGTTTGCATCAGCACATACTGTGCACTAACAGGCAATGTTCGCTTCTTTTAATACTGCCCCCTGCAGGCAGAGGCTGGACCTTATGAGAGAAATGTACGACCGTGCGGCAGAGCTCCCAAGCAGTGCTGTGGAGGATTGTGACCACGCTCTCACTGGAGGCGACCCCTTCTACGACCGCTTCCCCTGGTTCCGTCTGGTCGGCAGGTCCGTCAACAAATAAACAGCAACAGATGCTATTCCACATCCTCCTGATGGCGGTATTGATTTAAATCCGGCTCTTTTAGTGCACAATAGTTACTAAAATCACTTTCTCCTTCCCTTCAGGGCTTTTGTGTACCTGAGTAACCTGCTGTACCCAGTCCCCCTGGTACATCGAGTGGCTATTGTCAGTGAGAAAGGAGAGGTGAAAGGCTTCCTCAGGGTGGCTGTGCAGGCCATCTCAGGTACAATATTAGTCTCATTATGTCATTGCAGCTGTTATTTTGTTTTTAGAAGTGATTGTGATGCTGGTTTAACATCTTGTCCTGTTGTTTTGTCTCACTTCAGCTGATGAAGAGGCTCCTGATTACGGCTCTGGAGTGAGGCAGTCAGGCACTGCCAAGATCTCCTTTGAAGACAAACAGTTTGAGAAGGTAGGAGCTGGCCATTGATTTGTACTGGTATTCTCTGAAAGTGTCGTCTACATCCAGTAAAAATCACATATAATATTAATCTTGAATGTTTATGATTGATTGTTTTGTCTTGCTCCAGTTCCAGACTGAGTCGTGTCCTAGTGGTCTTTCCCACTCCAACACCTCGCAAGAGGAGCTGCGAATTGTGGAGGGAGAAGGACAAAACGCAGAGATTGGTATCTCTGCCGATGAAGTCAACAACAACACCTGTCCAGGTGAGGCGACAACAGTCTGTGGATCATTCACCCGGCAGGATTTGAATGAGGAAGATGGAAGAGGTAAATGGAAATGCTGGACATTATATGGGCCTGTGCTTGCAATTCAGAGCTGAGGCAAAAGTGTTGAGTCAGGCAGGAAGAACTCAATGCCAAATTTAGTGGTGATACGTCTTTTTTTGGAACACAGTGTTTGTTTCCACTGATCTATATATATATTATTTGTTGAAAAGCAGCCAGAATTGTGTCCCTCTAGGCACAACCAGGGTGGCCTTGTCAGAACACAATATATTAAGCTGTTTAAAAGTTCAAGCAGTTAATGTTAGTGCTGCAATAAATTCCCAAATTTATAGAAAAATGAAATACCATTCCTCCTGTTCCTTGTAGCATCCCTGGAGGCTCCCCCCAGCCCTGCGAAGAGTTCAAGTCTCGGTCTGGATCTTCCTCTGGACCTGTCCCCGGAGAAAGCTCTCTCCCACCTGAAGATCGGCAGCATCTTCACCTTCAGAGTCACCGTCCTACAGGCCTCCAGCATCTCTGCCGAGTACGCCGACATCTTCTGCCAGTTCAAGTGAGTTCAAGCACCAAAGATAATTTTATTATAATAAATACATGATTTTAATATTTGATATATTAATGCATGCAGACATACACCTTTTAACTGACATACATTGTTATTAAAGCTCACATCAAATTGCTTTGGCACTAGATAATCTGCAGAAAATTTACATCGATAAGCAAATGTTGTTAAAGCTGCTGCACGCAAGGTTGAAATCAATTCAACATTTTCTTATTTATACAACTATATTGATTTAAATGTTCACTGATTATAAAATATAATGGCATAATTTCTTTCTTTTTTTTTTCAGCTTCATCCACCGTCATGACGAAGCTTTCTCCACTGAGCCGCTGAAGAACACGGGCAGAGGACCTCCATTGGGTTTCTACCATGTTCAAAATGTAAACACATTCACACAGATTATTAACAAATATTACTGATATTACTTTAAATCATTGTTTTGTCTTCTGGTTATGTATATGAGTTGTGTTTCCTCTCTTCTCTTGTTAGATCACAGTGGAGGTGACAAAGTCCTTCGTGGAGTACATCAAGACTCAGCCCATCGTCTTCGAGGTGTTTGGTCACTATCAGAAACAACCTTTCCCTCCACTCTGCAAAGACCTGATCAGGTCAGGATGAAATATGACCTTTCCACCAGCTGATGAGTTATTTTTAGATGGAAAGAACATCTCCTTATGTTTTGTTTCTCTGTCTTTCAGTCCACTGAGACCTTCCAGGAGACAGTTCCCCAGAGTGATGCCTTTATCCAAACCAGGTGAGGGTACATCCAGATTCATGATATGTGATATATTTTGATGTACATAAAAAGTGTTGTACCACACATCAACCTGCATTGTTTTTCACTATAGTCACACATTAATCTGTTCTCTCTTCTGTCCACCAGTCCCGGCCACAAAGCTCAGCACTCTGACTCGCTCTACCGCCGGACCTTGTCACGCCAAATACGACCTCATGGTCTTCTTTGAGATCTGTGAGCTGGAAGCTAACGGAGAGTGAGTTTGTGTTTCTACTTTGAAACCACAAATCGAGGCACAGAGTAGATAATATGCACAAAGAGCACTTTTTTTCTGCAAAGGCCATTTCAGTCAATTTATTGATTGTTTCCCTGTTCATAGCTACATCCCAGCTGTTGTTGACCACAGAGGTGGGATGCCCTGCCATGGCACGTTCCTCTTACATCAGGTCTGACCACGGAATCATCACCATCATATTTCCAGATTTTCTTGTTAAAATTACAATATTTTAACCACATTTAACAAACTTTGTGTGTTTGTCGTCTCTCTCGACTCCACAGGGCATTCAGAGGAGGATCACAGTCACCATCGCTCATGAAACAGGAAATGACATTGAGTGGAAAGAGGTGAAGGAGCTGGTTATTGGTGAGTAATAAAGACAAATGAAAACACATCTTTAGTTGGCCAAGTTGGAAGGAATCTTTAAAAATACAGATTTCCTCTCATCGTGACTTGTTTGACTTCAGGTCGTATTCGAAACACACCAGAGGCCGATGAGACCATCATAGACCCAAACATCCTTTCCCTCAACATCCTGTCTTCTGGATACTTCTGGCCAAAACACAACGACAAGTATGACTTCGACTGAATGGATTCTTCTAATTCGTTAACAAAACCTGTGTCATACAGGCAGATTTTTCTAACATTGCTTCAATGTGCCTTTTATAGTCAATATGATTTGCCTTCAATGCATTTTTCAGTTTGCACGGATCAGTATTATTTGCTGAGTTCAAACTTTTAACAGCTGCAGTTAAAAGTTTCTAACTCGTGTCCTGTTTCTCTTTATCCTTTGTTAATGGCAGCGTCTCCTTGGGAGTTGATCATAGGTATAAATTGACAATCATTTTTCTCTTTTCAAAATTTGATTCTGATAACAAAAATGTCCATCTGCTCTCTGGCTTTTCATCAGGTTGACTCTTTTCTTCTTTAAAAATCACACAGATAGATGATGAGTTTTTTTGTTTGTTTGTCACGCTGCAGAACTTTCTACCGATTTGAGGCAGCATGGGACAGCTCCATGCACAACTCTCTGCTCCTGAACAGAGTCACTCCCTATGGGGAAAAGATCTACATCACACTCTCTGCTTATCTAGAGGTACTGGAGATGACATGTAATGCGAGTGACATTCATTTCTAATAAAACATTTTGGTATTCTGAGAATAAATACTTACAAACAAGAGTAATTCAGCCTCATTATAACCGGATATTTGCACCTATATTTTAACTAGATGGAGAACTGCACTCAGCCAACAGTGATCACCAAAGATTTCTGCATGGTGTTTTATTCCCGTGACGCAAAGCTGCCAGCCTCTCGTTCCATCAGAAACCTCTTTAGCACCGGCTGCCTCCGGCCCTCTGAGAGGTACAGATTTATAGATTCATACAGAATCAGTCCTAATTCTAGACTACACAACCCCCTTTATTAAAGCAACATATTTTTGAAATTTCATCCCTGTCCATCTCAGTAATCGTGTCACAGGAGTCTATGAAGTCACCCTCTGCCATGTGGCAGATAATGGAAGTCCAGGTGAGACCGAAATCAGAGAAAATAAATAACAAAAATATGTTCTTTTCAGCTGCAGTTTGTATTTTGTATTAATAATAATCACAGAGCATTTTCTTATTATTCTTCTTCTTCTTTTGCTTTTGCTTTGTCTTCAGGTATGCAGCGTCGCCGCAGGCGTGTGCTGGATACCTCGGTGGCGTACGTCAGAGGAGAGGAGAACCTGGCTGGATGGAGGCCTCGCAGTGACAGCCTCATCCTGGACCATCAGTGGGAGCTGGAGAAACTCAGTTTACTACAGGAGGTGAGTTTTGCATCTTGAAGAGATGATAGTAGAGATGGTAAGACATGTAAGATAAGTGTGTTTTACTGGAATAGTTGGAGTTTCTTATGTTTTTATTGACTCTCAGCCTCACAATGTCAGTATAAGTTTTTTTTCTTGCACAGTTTTGCTGCAAGCAACCAGAAGCCAGACTAGTCACCAAATTGCCGCTCTCCTGTGAAAACAGGAGTTACACTACAGTACATCCAAAACATCACATTTTCATGAGAAAACCAATCTTATTTACAACTTTGTGGTACTGTATTTTCCGTGTAATCCACTGGGTTCACAGTTCTCAATTTCCTACGTTCAGTGTTACTAAAACTTCAAAACTAACAAACAAACAAACTATTTTATACATTTGTAATGTTGTGACATAGATGAATGCACTACAATTATGTAACCTAGATTTTTCCTCAGACTATAATTGCACAATCTTTGCATCCCTGCTATTTACAGAAACTACATTTACACACTACACACTAAACACTTTATGAGATATATAATATTTTAATAAGAAAGTTGGGAACAAAGTGCATTCATCTTGTCAGGTATACAAAGAATTTGTACGATTTCTGGATCATCATCTCTGCAACCTGCAACCTACTTGAAATGTCACTGGCCTCTGTTTTCAGGTGGAGAAGACCAGGCACTACCTCCTGCTGAGGGAGAAACTGGAGGCAACTCTGCAGGCAGGACAGGACGCACTCTACAAGAACAACGATATCAGCGACTTTGCTAAGAGCCCCGTCCTCAGCCAAAGTCCCAGCAGCAGCCCTGCCCCTGAGAGCCCCAACCAGAGGCAGAGGGAGCTGGCTGCCAAGGTGACTGCTGGCCTCTGAGGCCTCCGGAGCTTTTGTCTCAGTTTAGCTACCATTTTATTTTAAAATGGTTTTGATCGGACACAGATTTTATTCAACAATGTTTCACTTTCTTCTCTCCAGTGTCTGCGTCTGCTGATGCACACCTTCAACAGGGAGTACAGCCAGGTGAGCAGCAGTGCCAGTGAGAGCAAGGTGAGCCCCAGCCTAGGCCCTCTAACCCGGCCCGTTAATCCTTCTGAACCTTTAGTGTTAAGCCCCGCACTTCAACCACTCTGTCATCAAAATCATTCATTATTTTATCATTTTTCCAGCATAGATTCCTCTTTTTTTAAATTTCTTTCTTCTTTATTTTATGTTTTATGTCTCAGTAGACTTGAGTTAAATATTATTCACAAATAATTAGTTAGAACCAGATGTATGTGAGATAATATTGACTCAGGTCTACTGCTTAACCCTTAGTGTATTCATTTTTTATCCTTAAAATAATTAAGCTTCCTCTTCCTCCTTTACTCGGCTTCATCCCTCACTGTCCCTCCTCTTTAGACCCTGCGAGGCTTCCACTAACTCGTGCATGTCGTCTTTAACATGTTAATCAGCGAGGGGCTCTTAGATAATGAGGATTGGTGATACAATGGTGCAGAGATGGTTCTTCAATACATCGATAGAAAATGACAAATTGTCTGATTGAATTGTTCTCTGAATGCATGTCTTTGTTGTTCGTGCTTAATTGTTTGCCGGTATGTTTTGTCTGTATTTGTATTTGTCCCTCTTGTCTTGTGTGTATGTGTGTGTGCGTGTGTGCTTCTCCATGCATGATTTGTTGTGAATGTGTATTTGTGTGTGATTGTGTGTGTTTTAGCTCTCTGAGATGTCGGCGTCACTAATGAGAGACACCTCCTCGTCCGGACTGAGCACGCTCACTCCGTCCTCTACCTGCCCCTCACTGGTCGAGGGACATTATGACATTAGGTATGTCGCTACTTGCTGTGCTGATACTCGCAGTATCAGTTTAACACAGCATATTGGTCAGGTTTTAGATACTTTGCTCCACTGTGTCTGAGAAGATAAATAAAGTATATATTGTGTTTATAAAAAAACTTCTTCCTTTGGTGATACAATAGATGGTTTGTGAAAAACTGCAGCTTGGCCCTCGTAGGAGTTTTATAAAAATGTTATTCATTTTCTAAATGACTCATAGATTGTGTCACTTGGTGATATCATCATACAACAAACACATGAGATAATATATTGGATTATTTTTGCAGTATGTTTATGTAGGAGCAGGTCAATGTGGAGCCAATATTTACTTTTTATGCTATTAGACAGTTGCATAAATGATAATTTATCATGTTTTATAAGCTGGTTATGTTTTGTATGAAAAATGAGAAACTATAGATGTTATATTCATGTAGTAGAGTGAGTAAGTACAATATTTACCTTTTAAAATGTAGTGAGAAGAAGCATGAAATGAAATTAAAGTAGTAGTGTAGTCAGAGTCAGATGAACAAGCTTACTGTAGGCACAATGTTTTGAACACATTGTTTATGTCGTGTAGACACACTGAACCCGGTTCAGGAGCTTCCACTCCAGATCTGGACCCGTACAGCCCAGTGGACAGAAAGAAAGCTCTCAGAGGATGCACCTTTGTTCCTGACATACAGGAGATTCGTGTCAGGTTAGACCACACGCACACACACACACACACACACACACACACACACACACACACACACACACACACACACACACACACACACACACATACATTTCACTCATCTGCTCTCGTATGAGGAACAATGATCATTTAAGAAAAGGTTGTGGTGAAGTTTGTCTGAACGTTCATATTTCTTACATCGTATGCAGCCCCATCGTGTCAAAGAAAGGCTACCTGCACTTCCTGGAGCCCCACACCAGCGGCTGGGTAAAACGTTTTGTGGTGGTGCGCCGGCCCTACGTCTACCTGTACCGCAGTGAGAGAGACAGCGTGGAGAGAGCTGTCATCAACCTGTCATCTGCGAAGGTTGAATACAGTGAAGACAAACAGACTTTACTGCGGGTACGACCGAGCTTCAGTTCAATAGTAAAACTGATTTAGATGAATAAATAGTAACCCACTGAACTGGAATTAACTTTTTTTATTTTTATTTCATGTCTCCAGACTCCCAACACGTTTGCTGTGTGCACTGAGCATCGTGGGATACTGCTGCAGGCCACCAATGACAAAGAGATGCATGACTGGCTGTACGCTTTTAACCCTCTGTTAGCCGGCACCATCAGGTGAGTGGTAGGGTAAATCCGATGATTTATGATGAGCCCATTTTAAATGTAACTATAACACAAACCACATAATTTTCTGAAGTTTTCCTACAAAGGAACTCAGATGTTCCTGAAGGTTCTTGGAAAGAATTATGTAGTTTAGTACTAATCAATGAAAAAATGAAGTCGTTCCCAAGTAATAGTCCCAGTATTTCCCAACCTCTTTGGGTTGTGACCCTTTAAAATGAAGTTATATATACCTGTGATCCCTCATCATGGGTTGGTTTAGTGTGAACATTTTAACCAAATATTTTTTTTATTAGGTTATTTGATTTTTACAGGCCTGAAAAGGAGAATAAAATCAGAAAAAAATGTTCTTCCTTTGAGGCATCCTGACACCTGAGTTGTGAACCGACGTACTATATTGAAAATATTTCAGGAATAAAGTCCTGATAAGGTGACAAAAATATGTAGTATATAATACACACAAAATAAATAGTACCAAATTATAAAGTTCTTTTCAGAGCACTTCCTTTTAAAATTATTAAATTATTAGAAAGTTGCAGGACCTGCAAAACAAGGCATGACCACAACTGCTCTACAAAAATATTTTCACGTTCCTATGTTTTTTGGTCTTACTTCCCTTTTCCTTGATCTCCTCAGGTCAAAGCTCTCCCGAAGAAAGTCGATCCAGTCAGCCCCGCCTGCTCAGAGGATGTGAGAGGTGAACTGACCTGGTGGAAAACGACAAACAAAACAAAACAATCTAAAAGCTCCACTCACCATCCTGCTCTAAAGAGCAATAGACCGTAACTTACAACCATTTAAATAACCTTCTGTATGACGCCCGTCTCAGTCCCGAACATCACTCAATTGCTCATCCCGAAACAAAACTGTCCTTTCTATGTTTTTGCAGTCGCCACCTCAAAACCCTGCATGGTGTGCTCCCTCCTGACCTTTAGAACAAACATAAGACAAACTAACCACCCAAACCCGATGATTAACTTACCTGTGCTGGGCATTGGGGTTAGTTTTTATTAGTTTCATGTAGAAATCTTTCATCTGAGGCTACAAATTCCCTGTAGAAAGTTAGTATGGTCAGTCCCTCTTTCATTTATAATAACTGAAAATAAGTCCCCATTTTTAAATCAGCCATTCATGTATTTCTAAATAACGCCGTCAGGTGAGGGGGGAAAATGAAAACATCGTACCAGATGTTTTTCTCTGTAAGTGCAGGGATGATAGCTCCACATGCATCCGTCATATACTGTACATTACCTCAGTTTGGATTGGCTTGGTGCTCTACAGCATAGAGTATTTGTTTCACTGCAGAGGTTTCAGATAGCAAACAGATCATTTTAACATAGAAGTAGCATGACAAAAGGACAAAAGGGTAAATCTTTTTTTTTTTCTTTTTAACTGGTTCCATGAAAACTGAGCTTGCTGGCTGGACTAAGGTGAAAAAATCCATTATCAGGAGAGATAACTCACGTGTCCTTGTTCTTAGTATATGCTTCTTTTTCTTTTTTTTCTTTTTACATGATAATGTTATTTATTGTTGCTATCATAGGTTCTCTGCACTGTTATATGTGGGACCATTGACCAGTTTTGTTGCATGGCACTTTATTGTCTTTAATGAGTTAATGTATCATTTACTCAGTTATTTTAACCAAAGCTTCATTTTTCTTCTCTTTAATTGTTTCATTGTCTACTGTGCAGTTGTGTTAGCAGATTTTTATGATGTTAAAGAAATATTTCGACATTTTGGGAAGTGGTACCACTCTGTACGGTAAATATGAAACTACAGCAACAAGCTGGTTAGCTTAGCTCAGCTGAAAGACTGGAAAAGGGGGTAAACAGCTAGCCGGGCTGTGTCCAAAGGTAATATAATCCAGTTATCAGTGCCTCTGAAGCTTGTTTGTTTGATCAAAATAAGATATAATATGTTCTTATGCTACACTAAGATAATCCAACATTGGTTATATGCATAATCTCCACATGTAACTTTTGATAAGAAAGTAAATTAAGCTTATTTCCCAAAATATTGAACTATTTCTTTAAACTAATCAAACTGACCTAAGATGTTTTATATGATAAATACACCAGGAGGGCAACTGTACTGTAGATGAGTAGTTTTACTTTAATGAAATAAGCACTTATTCTGTCTGTTATGGGTCAGCCGCGTTGCTACATTATGTGATTTTACTATTTAAGTTTCGTCTAGTAGCTAAGGGGAAAGTTGTAACTCACCATGGACCTGTAATCTGTTGAAGGCAGTTACTTTGAGTGGGCAAGAGCGTTGTCCATGCACCAGATAGTGCCTCCCTTTCTTCACCTCTTTTTCTCCTTTTTCCTTCTTCATTATTGTTACTAAAGTTAGTTACATGTGTCCAAGATTAAGCTTTTATGTAGAGTAAACGTAGACGCTATGGATCTTTTTTTTATATTGACGATCTATGTTCATGTTTTGGAGAGTGAATATTATCAATGATGCTATTATAGTATGTTGGTATAGCCTGTAACAGTAGAGTACAGCGTATATCTCATTATCATTGACTGTAAATGTTGCAATTAAAAGCAATCCCCCCTCTCAGCTTTTGTACTGTAGCTGCTAGATATTTGACAGCCTGATGCTTGTGTCAGAAACCAGTACACTATGATTAGCTTGGTATTTTATGACTTTTTATGTCCAGGGATGGTTTCTAGTTGCTTTTACATGCTGCCTGTTATTTTGCACTATATCAAGATGACCCCAAATGTTGGTTTGAAAGCAATATTATTATTGTAAGGAATAATGTAACTAAAAAATACCATGCCTTTCCTAGGAAGATCGTCTTCTGAAGAACACTTCTTCTGTAAATCTCTAAAAAAGACGTGGTCAGCCAACCATTTTGTCTTTCCCCTTTTCCTCGTTTCATGTCTGACTCATTATGATCAGCTTTTTGTCAAACCTGAATCATAATCAGTTAGAAAAAAGTATTCAGGACTCTGTATGCCACAGGCCAACCAACCTGTTGAGCTATGGAGCCTAATACTTAAAAAGGTTATACAAAATACAAAGATTGTATTTCACATTTCACTTTAGATTTGTTGCCAGTCGTGGCTCCTGTGATTTTTAAAAAATAAATTATGTTGGTTAGCAAAGAATTCAACAAGATTACTGTATGTTTTGGGTCATCTTGGTATAATCAACGTTGTTTTGTAAAAAGCTAAAAGATATATACTGTATGTTGTCTGCTGGAACAGAAGACAGATTTTATT